>NC_092805.1:108947229-109087229 GCF_040954645.1 Diabrotica undecimpunctata
TAGCTTCTCGTAACTTTGCCTCCTCTTCACAATGTCGAGGTCTTCTCTGTGCCACAGGTATCACGGTGATTAATCCAGTCAAGTACATGTTTTGCTCATTATGAGACGGTAGTTGAATAAAGTAACTCAATATCTTTTTTCTATTGTATTCAGAAGTTACATCATAACATTTATATATTTTACAATGGCAAGCAGGACCAGCTTCATGTGTCGCAAGTCTTAACTTTTTATTTACCTCAGACATCCGACCGGTTTTCTTCCTCTTTTTTGGCTCACTATATAACTTAATACCTTCATCCGAGCTTCCTTCATCCGAGCTTGACATAGCGATAATATTATTATTTACAAACTAATCTCGATGTGACCGTTACCAACTGTAGCAATGCACTGATGACTGATGCGTTCGCAGATATCGATAACGTGGCCATTGCGCGACGGCAGAGTCAAGTGAATTTGTTGACTTGCCTGGTTCTTTTTCCGTTTCACTTGACTTACCTGCTTTTTTCCCCTTATATCAAAACTTTGGCTCTGTATATCTTGTGAGTTACTTGTATTTTTCCAAGTTTCGGACTTTTAAAAGATACATATGTTCACTGTGTACCGAATACAGTCGATAACTCAATATTGAAAAAAATTGACTTACCTGGTTTTTTCCCCTGACCCTTCAATTAGATTCGCGTATAATTATGTCACACATTACGTCACTAAAAACACTTTTGAATGTATCTCTACTAGAAAGAGGTCTAGTAGAACGTACTGGGCCCGTCTTTTCACGCAAAAGGTTACGTTTTAGCGTTCGACTTGCAGTAAACGGTTTTCGTTTGCCAAATCGTTTTATCTTTTGCAACCAGAACATCACTTTGAGAAGAACTTCCTTGAAAACCGTCAAAATCTTGTCGTTGGTTTCAATCTTATTATTGATATCAGTAAAAACGTCCTCTACGTCAGAAGCTTCATCTCCATCTGGTTTGCTTTGCGGAACATAGTCCTCATCTGGTTCCTGGTTTTCGATATTTTTGTCTACTTCCTCATCTATATCGTCTATAAATTGTTGCAAGTACTTCTGTTGCTTTTCATTCGTCATTCTAAAATTGTATGATCTATGTATAAAATATTGTAAAAATAAACCGTAATAACTTACCTTTTAAATTCGCTAGCACTCGTTATAATGTAAAATAGAGCAAAGATTTATTTTCCATTATAATAGTTTAACAATCTAATAGTTGTTACCTATACTGTGTCTAATATCTCTATGACCATAAACAAAAAGAAAAATCAACAAAACCTAATTGTCACTCATATCATAAATCATAACTTATCAAGCAGTGACCTGCGGACCTTGGAAAAACAGATTATGCGAAAAATGAAACTAGAAAGTTCTATAACATCCTAAATAAGACAAGAAAAGAATTAAAACCACGGCTGACGATGTGTAGAGACAAAAATGGACATGTAGTTAGTACCAGTGACGCAGTACAAAGCAGATGCGTTGAGCACTTCAGTTTAAAGGTACCGAAGTGAAAAATGATGCGTTAGATAACCCAAAGGCCAAAAAATAACATCCACGTACAACCTCCTTCAATATTGGAAGTGATAGACGCAATTACAGAATTAGTTTGGTGACGCTGGCCTCAGCATTTTACTGTAGAGAAAAAAAAATAAACGCCAGTATAGAAGCTTCGATTTACGCCTCAAAAATAACTATTCCCCAGGAGTGGACTTTATCCCTGCAGAGCTTATCAAATATGGAAGTAACAGCACTATGCACCAAACTCATAACGTACTAGTCAAAGTCTGGGAAGAAGAACAAATACCAGAGGAATGGTGCACTGGAATCATATGTCCACTGCACAAAAAGGGAGTTTTGTTGAAATGTAAAAAATTAAAGGGGTATACCTTTTCTAACACAATATTCAAAATATTATCCAACACCCTATGTAGCTGTTTAAGTACGAAAGTGGAAAAACTTTTTCGTTAATATCAAAGCAGTTTAAGGCTAGGTAGGTTAACAATTGACCAGATTTTTGTGCTACGTCAAATCTTTCTTGGAAAAAACCAATGAATTTAACATTGATAAGTTTCATCTGTTTCGTCTTCATCTTTCATTAAAAAGTACAGGGCAAAAGATCAGTAGAAAGACGCCAGAACTCGTGGCTGAAAGACCTGAGATGGTTCGACCGCTCATCCGCAGAAATCTTTCGCGCAGCAGTTTCCAAAACTACAATTGCCATTTGGATCGCCAACCTTCGAAATGAGACGGCGCCATGAGAAGAAGTTTCATCTATTTGTGGACTTTAAGTCAGCGTACGATAACGTCCTAAGATTTAAAGTATATAAGGCCGTGAATAAACTTAATATTCCCCAAAAATAATAAGATTTGCAAAAACAACTACATATAAGTAAAGTGATCTAGAGAGTGCAAATACAAGGAGATCTGTCACAAGCCTTTGAAACATCTGCGGGGTTACGGCAGGGAGATGCGCTGGCGTGTCTTCTCTTTAATGTAGCATAGGAAAAGACTGTAAGAGATTCCGAGTTACACAACAAGGGAACAATCTTTCGATACGATATGGCATCGTTTTCATTAGCTACCCCTCATATATCGTTTTATCATAATTCTGGCTTTACAATCCTGTGTGGGTCCTAGCCTCCTCAAGAATTTCTCTCCAGTCGTTCCTATCCATCGCCTTCCTCCACCAAGCACGTATTCCCATATTTCTCATGTCGTCATCGATGTTATCAATGAACCTTGTTCTGGGTCTTCTTTTTTTTTCTCTGACCAATAAGTCTATCAAGGAGCGTTTTTCTAGTTGGGTCATTTTGTTCCATCCGTATTACATGCCCTATCCACTTTAGACGTCCTATCTTAATATATTTTACTATATTGGTTCCTGGTATATTCTATAAAGTTCGAAGTTGTATCGTCTTCTCCACACTGCATTGTCATTCACTGCACCATAGATTCGCCTTAGTACTTTTCTTTCGAAACATCGTATCATGTTTTCATTACTTTTTGTTAGAATCCAGTTCTCTGAACCATATGTTAGGACTGGGCGTATTACTGTTTTATAGAGTTTTATTTTTGTATTTCTCGATATAATTGTGGATTTAACGAGGAGATTAGCCCAAAATTGTACCTGTTGGCCGTACAAATTCTGCGGTTTATCTTTGCGGTAGTATTATTTTCAGTATTGAGAAGCGCACCCAGGTATACAAATTCGTTCACTGTTTCGATGTCGTCGTTTTCTATAACAAGTGGTCGTAGGATTTATGGTTGCGTGCTTATTTTCATATACTTCATTTTGTGGGTGTTATTATTAAACCCATTTTTGTAGCTGATTCTTTTAATGCTACATACGCCTCCCGTACAGCGTTTTCCGTTCTCCGAATAATATTGATTTTATCAGCATAGGCAAAGATTTGCACTGATTTATTATATATTAAACCAATAGTTGTAATATGTGATATACGTATTACTTTTTCCAGAGCCATATACAGTATACAGGAGAAAGGGTCTCCCTGGCGCCGCCCGTTATTTGTTTTAAAAGGTTCAGACAGCTCCCCCTGAATTCGTACTCTACATTCAACTTTTTCAAGAGTAGTTTTGTTAAATTTACCAACTGATTTGATATTTCTAGCTCTTTTATTGCTTCAAACATTTCTCTTCTATTCACAGAGTCGTAGGTTGCTTTGTAGTCTATCAATATGTGATGAGTATCTATGCCTCATTCCAATGTTTTTTTTTAATGTGTTTTAGGGTTGCAATCTGATGAATTATCGATTGACCACCTCTGAAACCAGCCTGGTATTTTCGTACTATCCGTTCTGCATATGATGCCATACGGTGACATAGTACTGTGGATAATATTCATATACATATACCGTTAACAGCCTTTAAATTCTGTATGAGATTTTAACGTGAAATCTATGATTTTTTCCTAGATAGGCTGGTGTATAAAGGAATGCGATGATGGAGGGAGATCTTAGAGAAGGTGACTGGGAGGATAGAAACTCTGGAGGGTTAACATAACGAACTCATAATGGGAAAATTTGTGGTAAATTTGTGGATATTAATTCTTTGGCACTGCATTTATCATTCTCATAGTTTAAAAATAGTAAATAACTTGTGATATGAGTTGGACAAATAATGTATCTTCTACATATTTCATGAAAATGATCTGAAATTGTAAATTTTCGAAATATTTCTGTATTAGTTGTGGACACACATCTCATGCATTTAAAATATTTTATATCTTGATATAAAAATGATAAAAAAAAGGTGACATTTCAGACCTAAAGAACTACAGACCTATTAGTTTGCTCTCCCATACATACAAACTATTCATGAAGATAATAACAAAACGGCTTGTGAATAAACTGGATAGTTACCAACCTTGTGAACAGGCTGGGTTCCGCTCCAGATACGGAAAAATGATCATCTACAAGTTATAAAAACGCTAATAGAAAAGTGTACAGAGTATTACAAGCCTATCTTTCTTATATTCGTAGATTATGAAAAGGCATTTTATACTATAGATCATCATAAAATGCTTCGAGCATTGGCTGACTGCCGCATTGACTACCGATATATCGCCTTGATTAAAAATATTTACGAAACTGGTACAGCTTGTGTCCACCTTCATTAAGATACCAAGAAGTTTCGAATAGAATGTGGATTAGACAGGGTGATACTATGTTCCCTAAATTGTTTATATCTGTTCTTGAATATATGTTCAAGCAAATGGAACGAGAGGATAACATGGGAATTAATATAAATGGTGAAGATCTGAACCACCTAAGATTTGCCGATGACATCGTTTTAATATCTGATAGAGTTAATAAAGCTACAAAAATGCTGCACACGCTCTATAAAATGTCAATGGTCTTAAAATTAACACCTCAAAGACAAAATTTATGACCAACCTTGTAGTCAGCGGTAAAATTCTGATTCAAGAGCCATAGCATCGACCAAGTAATAGCTTACAAATATCTAGGGTATGAGATTCGCTTAGGTCGAGATAAACTGAAATACAAGGAAGGATAGGTCTCACATGGGCTGCCTTTGGTAGATTGAATAACATTTTCAAGTCTATTATCCCACTTTGTTTAAAAAGAAAGGTTTTTAACCAGTGCGTTTTACCGGTTCTTACATATGGTGCAGAAACACTGACTCCGACAAAAAGAACAATAGATAAAATAAGAGTTACACAACGCGCTATGGAAAGATCAATATTAGGTATTACCATCAGAGATAAAGTACCAAACCTAGAAATAAGAAGAAGAACAGGAGTCACAGATGCAATTGAAAAAATAGCCATGGCTAAATGGGCTTGGGCTGGACATGTTGCCAGATTAACGGATGACAGATGGACCAGAAAGATTCTGGAATGGCGACCAAGGCAAGAGGCATATCTAAGCACAGGACGACCACCGACTAGATGGATGGATGATATCAAGTGCATCACCACAAACTGGATGCAAGAAGCTCAAGATAGAAATGGGTGGGAAATTTTACGGGAGTTCTACGTTCAGCAGTGGACAAATATAGGCTAATTGATGATATCTTGATATTTTATGGGTAGTTTATATTTTCTTCGTTGCTGCAATGATAAATTTAATGTGAACGTAAATATTTTATTTTACTGGTTAAAATAATTTGAGACATTCTGTAGAAATAAAAATGTAAGTATGTATATGCTATTCATATTTTCCAATAATATTTGACACAGAACTTCACATTTCGTTTCGAGGTTTCGGTAACAGGCGGTACCTATAATCTGCAATAATTCTTGAAATCCCATTGATTTTCCGTAATATTTGTACCTGTCGTTCGCAGTTCCCATAGATACATATATTTCAAATTTAATATTTCAAAATGCAACAACGTTTCTACCGCTGATTGCAAAATTATTTTAATTATAGAGTTGTCAGGATATAAATTACCGCAAAAGTAATTAATGCCAGTTTGTATTTGAAGTTCATCACATAATAAAGGTAAGAGTCATTTTTAATGTGAATAATTTGTAAATCCTTTAATAAATAATAATTTGTAAAAAATATTTAGTATGGATTATCTGTACCCATTTATAATTTTTTTTTCTGTGAATATCATGCTCTCTTAGATTGAATAATCCTTTTTGTTTATACGCCAGTAAATGACTGTTTTGGAGTGTAATTTTTTTCGTTACGACGGAATAATTAAAAATTTGGATTTTAGGAGGTAAAAATTTGCGAGGTGAAAGCCACCCCTCCTCAGGAATGAAAAATCATACGTCCAAAATAAGTCCGTAAATGGATAAATTGACTAATTCTAAGTAAATTTAGAGTCTTTTCACTAAGTCAATACTTTTTGAGTTATTTGCGAGTAAAAATGTTCTTTAAAGAAAAACACGTTTTCAGACTGTTTTTGGCAAATATCTAAAAAAGTAAGTATTTTATCGAAAAAATGTTCCTAGCAAATATGTAGTTTATAAAAAAACAAAAGAAATAGTGTATTTATGAAGTATATAAACTCAGTAAAAGAAGATTTGTAGCTCATGAAAAGTAGATTTTTATTTATCAAATTCTACATCGAATATTTTAACGTGAAATATTAAAAAAATGAAGCACTTTTCGGGGAAAACTTATTAAAACTTTTTTAAAGTGTTTAAAAAAGGTTTATTTTTGTTTTTTAAAAAAGTTTTTAGCATCAAACCTAAGCCAGTTACGTTAAAAAAAATGTTGATTCCTCTTTTTCTTGGTAAAGAATCATAAAAATAACCCAGTAATTAGCACCCCAAATGAAACAAATCTTTACCACTTAACAATTTACTTTATTTATGTATTATTTATATAATTTATACGATCTGTAAAATTGATCAGTTAAAAGTGTTTATTTTTGAAAAAAAAGGTTTTAAAGTAAAAGAAAATTTTTGAAATTTTGAAAAAATGCCTTCAAAGTAACTTAAAAAGTATTGTGATACGAAAAATCTCGAAGAGTAAAAAAATATAGGTTTTGCTTTTCTGAATATGTTTTTTTACTTTTCTGTAAAATAATAATTGGTTAAGATATAGATGTATAAAGTTTGCATATACTCGTGATTAGTGACTTGTTCAAGCCTTTTTAGCTACAACCCTTTCAAAAATCAGAATTAAAAAAAATATTTAAATGAACCCATTGGCCTTAAAAAACCTACAGGATGTATAGTTATAGTTTAAATGAAAAATAGATACTTACTACAACTATTCGAATTTCTTCGCAAGGAGTGTTTTTATAAGAGTACAAATTATGTGTTAAAAAATTGAAACAGTACAGAAATCTAAATTTAATGTCACAGTATAATTAACTAATTATACGATTATACGATTTTTTTTCTAGTAGGGGTAGTTTTCACCCCTAAAAAATAAAAAGCAACCAACGGTACAACTCCAAAAGTGAAGTGGAGGGTAAGTACAACCTACACTCAAAATTTCATGCAATTGGTGGTGACACGGAAAATTACACGGTATCGCCGCATTTCACGTTCATTTACTGGCCTATTAATTAGATCTTGTTTATTAGTTTCTAATTGTAAGGTATTGTATCTCAAATAATTCGTACATTTTGCTCGTCCTTAAGTTTAAGCCTTAAAATTTTTTTAATTGTCATACATTTTCAGGTTTTCGTGCTTTATATTATAAAGGCTATAGCGGGATAAAATCATAAAATCTCCACTCGGCTGGATTTTTATTTAGGGTTTATCACTGAAAAGTTCATATCTAAAAACCTTTTTAGTCAAATTTGTAGCTCTCTAGGTGGCCCTTGGGCTACCCTATCGCAAAAAATGTATTTTTCCCGAAAAAAATAATTTCCTGAGCAATCCTTTGCTTTAAAGAATCTGAAAAAATTTAGAAAAATACATTTGAATGCCCGAAAACGCTATGATTTTTTCCAGATTTTTTAAATTAAAATTGTACTCAGGAAAAATATTTGAATTTTTTAAAAAAATTTTTAGGTTATGTAGGTAATTTTTGTGAGACTTCTAAATAATTATTTTTCGTATATTTTTTTGAGTCCTTTTAAATTACGTGGTTAGATTTGCCATTTTCTCTTCGTAACATCCTTAAAATTCGAAAAAATTCATATCTTTTGATATTTCCCCCATGTATTTACCACTTTACCACTTGCATGTTAAACTCAAATGCATGTCAATAAATAACGATTTTTGCTATTTTTGCGTTATTTCTAATAGCGGGATTAGGTTTGCCATTTTCAGATAACAACATGCTTAAAATATGACAAAACCTACTTTTTTGATATTTTGCTCATGTTTTTAGCACATAACCTTAACTACATATGGCTAAATATGTTTTTTTTATAAGAAATTTCATCATGTTACTTATTTCTTCCGATTTCTCAATCAGAATTGCCATTTTTATATTACTCTTTTCGTATTTATAAATTAAGTTAAGGTAATTGAAAATTACCTTATAGTTAATAGTTTAATGCGCCAAAGTATTTAAACAAGAGTGGTACATTAGGCTGTACTGTAGACTAGCAAAAGCTTCGTACTAGGTATTTTAAATATTTTTAAAATTAAATAGAGTAATTTTACTATTTTTTACAAAATTTTATAATTTTTTTTACTTGTTATAACGAAATATAACCAGTTTTGATTTTTTCATTAAAATTGTTGCAAATATTCAGACTCCTTACATTTTAACATTTTTGCCTCCTGTTTATTTAAGTGACCTATAGATTCACCACGTGTTTTTCCAGTACTATCATCGCTACTGTATTTATCTTTCACAGGTGATAAATATTGTTCATTTGACATCTTCAAAATTACAAGGAATAAATACTATGTATATATATATATATATATATATATATATATATATATATATATATATATGTATATATATATATATACATATATATATATATATATATATATATATATATATATATATATATATATATATATATATATCGAGAAAAGGAGTACGACCGTCAATCCAAAATAAACTAAGGTACACTCGAAGAGTGGTGGGTTTTTCGGTCAAAGTGGAGAAATAAAAGACAAAGAAGGTGGCTACTTCATCTATTTATTGAAGACGTTTCGCTTTCTGCTCAGAAAGCATCATCAGTTCATCTAAAAAGAACAATGTGAAACCAAACATCCATAGAGAAGTTACAACAAAAGTGTGTTACCTTACAAAGACATGTAGCAGTCAATGATGTTAAAAATATGAAAAAACTTACGAAACTGGACATTCAGAGTTAACGTTGTATAAAATAATTAATTGAAACTAGGTATAGTTTGCAATTTAACAAAATTAGCACAGCAAAAGAACATGTGATAAACATACATGTATAAAAAAGTTATTATAAAAAATAAAAAAAAACTGAATTTTTTTCATTACAGTCCTAAATGTTTGAACCTTTGGACTGTGGAAGTTGTATTAATCTTCACCTGTTAGCTGGCTAACTAGTGACGTCATAATATTATAATATATGATATTTTGGATTGACTTCGCATGCTTTGTTCTTTGTTGACAGATCAATCACTGTTGGGTTAAATGGTGATCTTAACCACCTTTTCCTTTCATTGTTTGGTTTTTTACCGACAAGCTGTCAACCAAATTTATCACATTTTTTGAATATACCGCCTTATTATATAGAGGTTGGTAGGTTGCCTTGCTGTTTATGTCATTTTGACCTCAAGGCCAATTCTCTTCACGTTGTTTGCGTGGGTGTTAAACCTGTAAATTCATTTATCGGCGAGACTCAGTAAGCTAAAGACTGGTAATTTCATTTTATCTTATTACTATTAATCTTAAATAACTTATAATGTTACCTAAAGTTAAAATTAAAATCTAATTTATTAAATAAATTTGTTGGAAGTGCATTCGTATGATCTTTTTAGTTCTTTACACTTCAAAATAAACCCTAATGTTTTTTACTTAAGTTTTTATAATAACTTTTTTATACATGTATGTTTATCACATGTTCTTTTGCTGTGCTAATTTTGTTAAATTGCAAACTATACCTAGTTTGCAATTTAACAATCATAGTTTAGTTTTTTCATATTTTTAACATCATTGACTGCTACATGTCTTTGTAAGGTAACACACTTTTGTTGTAACTTCTCTATGGATGTTTGGTTTCATATTGTTCTTTTTAGATGAACTGATGATGCTTTCTGAGCAGAAAGCGAAACGTCTTCAATAAATAGATGAAGTAGCCACCTTCTTTGTCTTTTATTTCTCCACTTTGACCGAAAAACCCACCACTCTTCGAGTGTACCTTAGTATATATATTATATATGTATATATATATATATATATATATATATATATATATATATATATATACATATATATGTATATATATATATATATATATATATATATATATACATATATGTATATATATATATATATATATATATATATATATATATATATATACAATACCGTAAAATGGGGTGAATAGAAACGGTTTCCAACGTTCAACTAAAAAAAGCCCATGTTGCAAACATAGAACTTATGCATTGTTATTTTGATATTTAGGTGTTAAAAAATTAGAAAGTTAATACTCTAATCCCCAAAAAAAAAAATAAAAACCTGGTGTTCATATTCTTGGGGTGAATAGGAACAACAGTATGAAAAACTATTTTGTTTCTATTCATACATTTGTAGGGTCAATAGGAACAGGTAAAAAGTGTATAAAGTTTGTTTTATTGGAAAAATTTATTGTTGAAATGAAAAATACATTTTTAAGGTCGGCTAATATAAACACAAATCATTGTTAAAACTAATCATGTTTTTAAACCGAGTTGAGGTATTCACGTTTGTATATACAGACAACTGTCTTATAATATCATCGGGTATAAAAAATGCTTCCTCTTCAGTTCCGGAAAATTTCCAAGCCTGTGGAACCTTCTTAAAAGAGATTCCTACGTAGCCGCCATCTTGATGTTAGAGAACTTTAGTAACGTAGAACGTGAAAGATTGCTTGATCTTGCCATACACTTCGACCACTAAGAAGTCTCCAGGATTAACGCAAGTATTCGTTTCTTCATCAGATGACAACACTAGCTCCTTGTCATTGTCTTGAGGAGAGTTTTCTGGAGCACTAGATTCTCGTTTTAGCTTTTTAGTGCGACTGTAAATTTTTTTTTAAGGATTCAGTTCTATGTTCTGAACTCCTGATGGTCCTGCTTCAGGTTCAAACTCTTCTTCTTCTAAATCTGTCATTACAACACTTTTTCCGGGTTCGACATTCATTTTTGATTTCTTTTTCTTTTGTCTCTGAGTATCAGACTGTCTTAATGTCTTCAAAAGTTCTTTAAAAGTGTCATCAATCCCTTCCACGCAAACAAAACCTGACAAGAGCGTTTGTGTTCCAGGTTGTCTGGTATTATCATTGTCTGAGTTCGGCAGCATCCTCAGGACTTTGGTGCGATCCAAAGGCACGATGCCATATTTTTTAAACCCTGATTTGGCATTTTCCTCTGAAGACTATCAACCAGTTTCTTTAGTAGTCTAGGAAACTTGTATTTTGCTACTGTGGATTCATTCCTGCCTGGTCCTGTTTTGCATTCCTCGACTATTTTGCGCCACATAATCTTCATGGGTCTAAAGAATGCCACATCGAGGGACTGAGTAAGGTGAGTGGAATCACTTGGTAAAAATATAAACTTGATGTTTTTTTTCTTGGCACAATTGGATTAAATCGATTGACAAGTGAGACGACAAGGTGTCCCCAATCAAGTATTTTTTCCCTTCTAGGTCCTTGAAAAAGTGAATTGCAATCGACTGAACCCAGTCACTGAAACAAAAACTATCAAACCAACCTGACCTGGTACGATTAAAACAAGACTTTTTCGGACCTCCCTCCTTCCAACTGTCGTATAAATGTTGAGCCTTATATACAATATAAGGTGGTAGTATTTTACCTTTTCCACTAGCTGCAAACATTACGGAAGTAGACGCTTTTGATGAGTTGACAACTCGTTCTGGGTACTTGGAGCCACGTCTAAAAATCATTTTACGTTTTCCTGGGTCGTCACTAAGATTTGTCTCATCATAGCTGATGATGTGACTTACGATAACGTCTTTAAGTTCTCTTTCTAACTCGTCAAAATACTTACTAATTATCTCAGTTGACACAGCTGTCCTTGATCTTTTGATGTTATGACACATTCTGTTTGAGAGTGATTGTTTGTGCCGAGTAAGAAATGAATACACACAATCCCTACCAGGGGTGTTGTTCTTGAACTTGGAAATAACTTTGCCTTGTCGCTCCAAATATTCTCGTACAATTAACCGTAAGGTGAGAGAATCTATTGGGTATCCCCAGTCAGCGCAAACTGCTAGTCTATCAACGAGAACTAACTCTTGATCTTCGCCAAGAGAGGTCTGACCTCCTTTTGGCTTTGTATTAACATTTTTTATACCATGCGGTCCATATGTATGGAATAAATTCATTTTTAGCGTTATTATGTACTATCTGAAAAAAACCTGAAACAGGTCGATTTTTATTCTTAAATTGACAATTTACAGTATGAAAATATTATCTCCTTCCAGCACCCCCTCAAAAATTTTAAATAACAAAGGGGGTCGTGTGGCACCTTGTGAGAAAGGGATTTTAGTCTTCTGTTCAGCAATATAAAGTTTTTTGAGTTTGTGCAATCATAACTGAGAATGTCACGAAGCTGAGTAACGGTCTGCTCTACACGAGAATGGAAATTTTCAAAGAGAGAGAAAAGAAATTACTGGCATCACAAAAAAAAAGCACCTATACCATCTCGAAAACACGGTGAAAGGTTAATCTTGGACCTGGTTGACCTATGAAAACCATCAAAAGTTGTGGTCAATTGCCCTTGTTAGAATTTCGAGAACTTTGTACTTGTAGTAGAGCTAGCTCAATTCATCACTACAAATTTAAAACACTATATGTTTCTTAATGTTTCACAAAATTCACCAATATCTTTAATATTTGACGTACAAGTTTCCGAATTTTCCACATCGTATTGAATATGGAACGGCAGACTAATGATTTTCGGTAAAAACATCCAACCAATAGATGTTCTCTAAGCTCACAACTTCGCCGGAATTTCGCCCTCCTTTTCTAAGCTTCAGATATCCATACCAAAACGCTGGTTAAATTAATGCTTTTTTCTTCACTTTCAAAAGAACTGTCGTTGTTACTTAACGGTAAGAATTTTTTTACCAAAAATTTCTCTAGGCCATTTTAAAGATATCGATAATACGTTGGTCCAAAGGCTGTCAAAAGGAAGTTTTGTTTGGAGGCAAAAAGACAATTTTTGCATTTTCTAGTTTGAATTTGGGACGGGATGTGACATTATCCAAGAGTAATAAGACTTTTCTATTTCGCTACCTCATTTTTTTGTCAAATTTTTTTAGCTATTATTTTATATGTTGTCATTTAAGACTTTTTAGTCCAGTAGTTAAAATTTTGACAGTAGATGAAAAATAGCGGGTGGATAAAGTTAAACAAAAATGGTAGTAGCTAGAAAAGTGAATTTTAAGGCGAAAATGTTCTTTAGAGCTTTTTAGAAAAGTCAAATTTTTAGAGTTATTCGTGACTGAAAGTTCAAAAATTACAAGTCAAAACAGCATGTTTTTCGGATGATCTGGTTACCCATATTAAAAGAGGAAATCAATAAAAATATATATCACATACATTACACACATACATCATTTATGTTTTTCAATAACATAGGATATAAAATCGGAGTTAGTTGTTTATTGAGAGTTAAATAATTATAACTCCAAGTACTTACCATGTCGGGATAGTATCATAAGTTTTTTTCCTGGTTTTTTCCTCATGATTTACTATGGAATCACTAACCGGGAAAATTTTACTGCCATCATTGAGTGGTTGTCTTTTCAAAGACGGATCACATGCTATGATTTTTTCTGACGGGTATTTTCAAGTTAAAGTTGATTTCATGTAATCGAATGAACTATCTTACAATAAAGTCGTCCCATGAACGAAACTCAACAATATTGGCAATATCATTTTAAAGTCGTCTACTTTAAAATGTATAATGTATTATCAATATATGAATGAGTCAGATAAAATTAAATTATTAGAAGAACTTTTCACCAAATAACAAAAAACAAAATTTATTTAATTTAATTTATTAATGTTTGTATTTCGAGAACGATTTCCGAAGTGGAGGTCGAAACATAAAAAATAAACTTATTTTAAACTTCAATTATTGTGGCTTATTCCCAACGAAAACAGTAATTGTATTAAGATGCCACAAAAAAATAGCTTCAGAACAGTATTAACTAATTTTCTGGTTGAATTTTTTAATAAAAAGTCCAAAACACTTTAACGTTTTATTGATTAAAGATTTCGACAGGACTAAAAATAACTGTGAGTTTAAGCGTTAATTGAAATATTATAGGTCAAATATTTCTATAAACGGTTTAAGGAAACACCTGTTGTTTCTTATACCATAATAGGGACATAGAAAGACTCTTGAACTTGGCTAAAATTGTATTATAACATACTTTTAACATGCCGTCTAAAATATCATTCTAAATTTCGTTAGATTTAGCAGCCGAGACGCTTTGAAAATAGCTTTTGTCCCGAAAATCAAATAAGAGTTCTAATTTTACAATTTGGATTAATCCAGAAAGGCTTTTACAAAATCATGTTAAAATGATCACATGATATCACAAAAGAAAATGTTCAAGCATATTTATTTATTTAATTTATTAAGTCACTCTGTTGTTTATAAACAATTCTGAAAACTTTGTGGTTATAGAATTCAGTCTGCGAATTTTCCATCAAGGCTACTTTACAACATTAAAATATTTCTAATTAATTACTCCTGAACAATCGTGTTGTCTGTAATTAACGTTACCAGTTTCAATGAATTTATGGAACAAGTTCAAAACAATTTCCTGAATAATGCACAGTAAAAACACGAACACTTGTAATGAACATATTATGGGAATAATTAACAACAGTTTATTAAATTGGAACTACTTCTTTGACTTATCATCTTTATTTTCCGAAGTCGTTTTCAAAATACAAGTTTTGAGAAGCTAAAAAAACTAATTCGTTTTTGTTTCATTAAAACCAAAATTTTTTTAATAATTTTATCTTATTGGCTTTAATTATACTCACAATTTAAATGTGTTACATAAAATGTGTGCACAAGAAGACTAAAATGAGGTCAACATTTTGAGGTACATCCCTCTGATGTCTTTTTTGAAGAATACTTCCCTTTGCATGAGCATGTGTTATATAAGTATCTTTATTGGAGAATACGTCATTTTGCATGAGCATGTGTTATAAAGGGTGTTTTTTTAGGGGTATATAACTTTGAAATGGAATAAAACAAAGTTGATTTTTATAAATTGACATAAAATTGACTTTATTCGAAAGATAATCTTTTGACTTTATCATTTAAATATGATTTCTGGCATATGACCGTCATGGCTGGCTCTGACGTAGTTTAATCTGAAGGTCCAATTTTCGATGACTTTTTCCAACATTTGTGGCCGTATATAGGCAATAACGCGGCGAATGTTGTTCTCCAAGTGGTCAATCGTTTCAGGCTTATCGGCGTCGACTAGCGACTTCACATATTCCCACAGAAAATAGTCTGGCGGTGTTAAATCGCACGATCTTGGAGGCCAATTCACGGTTCCGAAACGTAAAACTATGCGGTTACCAAACGCTTCCTTCAATAAATCAATTATGGCACAAACTATGTGACATGTTGAGCCGTCTCATTACAACAACAGTTTCTGTACATCATGGTTTTTTAATTGGCGAATGTAAAAAGCAGTAATCATGGCTCTATAGCAATCACCATTGACTGTAACGTTCTGGCTAGCATCGTTTTTAAAAAAGTACGGTCCAATGATTTCACCAAGCCATAAAGCACACCACAGTCAGTTTTTCTGGATGTAATGGTTCCGCAACATACATTTGAGGATTATCTGAACTTCAAATAGGGCAGTTTTGTTTGTTGACGTAGCCATTTAAAAAAAAGTGAGCTTCATCGCTAAACAAAATTCGCTTATGAAAATCGGAATCAACGGAAATCTCGTTTTGGACCCACTCACCGAATCTACGAATTTACGCCTTACTAGTTGATGATGTACCATCAATTCTTGCGTTATTGAATGAATTGGGTGTTGTAATCACGCAAAGCAAGATCTTTCCGCAAAATCTTCCATAAAGTGGATGGATACGTATCCAACTACTGTGCACGATGGCAGATAGACTGATTCGGGTCTTCCTGTATGCTACGCTCTACAGCAGCAATAACTTCTTCTGTACTCACTGTACAACGAGCCTGTGGATATATATTATCATTTAGAGTAAACATAGTGCAAAAACGTTCCATGGTTAATCGAATAACTTGCTCTGATGGACTATTACGTTGACTTTAAAATGGACGTAGTGCGCGTGTATATTTCGAACAGAACCACAATTTTCAAAATAAATTTGTACAATTTAGAAACGTTGTTCGGACGTCAAGTCTATTCATACTGAAATGCCAAACCGAACTAACCATAAACTAAAAATGGCCGACATTTAAAAAAGTGTTATCAACTTACATTTCTGTACCTCTAAAAAAAAACATCCTTTATAAGTATCATTTAAACTAACATAAATGCATTTCGCTTCATTTAATTGAATTCATTATCGGTTAGTCCAATCTATTGTGTTAGCACAGAGAATTAAAGCAGAGAATTACAGTTTTCTTGTAGCTTCTTCATAATAGTCTCCTACAGTCACCTACGGCAGTATCATAGTTAAAGGTGGCTATTGTGTCATGATCTGACTCGGCGATATCACTAGTTTATAATAGTAGGTACATGACTGGTTCTAACACCTAACCTTGCGGTACTCTAGCTTGCGTTAAGTTGCTTAACCCCAATAGCTCTATTCGAAATGTATAATTTCAATAATTTTGTGTACTTTCTGGAGAAAATCTTGTCTAATTTATATTTGAGTCCCTTGTGCCATACTTTGACATTAGACATTTAGCTACTAGGAGAGGTGTTATGCTTATCAATAATATTGTCGTAATTATTAAAATTCCTTAATCTGAACGAAGTATTGATAAAACATTTTAATTTTACTATAAGTGTTCACTTTTCCCAGTGATTAAACAAACCCAGGTGTTCTTCAAATTGATGGTTTCCTTAATTGGCCACTTTTTTTGGAGTAATTACATTAATTTCACCTTTTTTGTTCTAGGTTTTTCCAGTCACGTGTGTTGTCTCCTTAGTTTGGCTGAACCGATTGTTCTAGATATTCAGCAAATTTATTGACCTTCTCTACATAACTTTTTAGGCAACTTTCCTCTGACTTTCAAGTGGAAAATAATGGAAGATGATTTTTTTAAATTTATTAGTGGCTCCCTAGAGAAAATAGTCAGTTTTATTTTTATTTCTGACTTCTCTAAATCATCATCATCATCATCAAAATTTGTCATTATTTTTGTTTTAGAGATGTTTGTATTTAAACCTGCATTTTCTGTAGCCACAACGAGTTCCTGTACCATCTTTTTGCTATTCCTAAATCCTCAGCTACTATGACTATAGAGGAAGGGCACCGAATTTGAGACGGGCGCCTAATTTAAGACCCCGTCATATATTTGTGTACGATAGGGTGACATCTAGTGAAAATATTGAAAACTGATCATTCAGTGCGGTGGTAGTGCAGATCTGCTTTCAGTTGACGCTTAGAAGTGACCGTTGTTGTTTTGTCGAAGGTAATTTGATTTATGTATTTACAAAGTTATTTCGGTGTTTATAAAAACTTACAAAACATCAAGGTAAGGTGATTAAATTTATTCCCATTATTTTTTTTTGTTAGTTTAATATGAGTTAATACATTTTACGCTAATTAAACGGTAATTGTATGGCATACATAACCAACAAAAATGCGTTTCATTTTTAACGAAAAAATCCTAATTTGAGATACCCGTAGCTTCCAAATTTGGGAGTGTCTCACATTAGGACCCCGTGTAAAATTTTTATTTTTATGTATTTTTTTGTTTTTAGATGCCGCCAAAAAATAAAAAATGGAACGCAAATGATATGATACGGGCTGTAAATACAGAAAGAAATAAAGAGATGGGCTATTTGAAGGCCTCAAAAGTTTTTGAAGTACCAAAAGGTACCTTAGAACGATATGTGAAATCAGAGAAGACTCCAGAAGAACGCGTAGAGATATCAATTGGCCGCCGACCTATTCATCCTTTGGGATTAGAAAATGAGTTGGTTGAGTATGCCCTAACTATGGAGAAACGTTATTTCGGGCTTAGAGCACGTGTTATAACGACTGGCCTTTCAACTTGCAATACGAAACTCAATACCACCTCTATTTAGCGGAATCAAAAAATCAGCCGGAAAGAAATGGTTGCGACTCTTTCTAAAAAGGTATCCGATGCTTTCAATGCGTACTCCTCAGGGAATGTCATCTCCTCGAGTAAAATCGTTTACTGCTGACATTGTATACAAGTTGTTTGACCTGTATAAACCAGAATATCTTAAGTTGACCCCTGCACAACGTATATTCAATGTGGACGAAACAGCCCATACAATTGTTCAGCACAAACATAGCAAAATAATTTCTATGAGAGAGAAGAAGCAGGTTTCGTCACTTACTTTAGCAGAAAGGGGCAAGCTGATTACTGTTATTACGTGTATGAATGCTGCTGGAGTTTTCGTACCACCATTATTAATCTTCACTAGATGGCTTCAACACTTCATAAAAGTCACTAAACCTTCAGCTACAGATCCTGTTCTTCTCCTCCTTGATAGTCACTATTCTCATACGAGAAATGTTGCTCCAATAGATTTGTCCAAGCAGATTCATGTGACGATTATTTGCCTCCCACCACATTCTACACATAAGTTGCAACCGTTAGATGTTGCTTTTAATGCACCTTTGAAAACTTACTACCCACAAGAAATAGAAAAATGGCATAGAGAAAATCAGTTGAGTATTGTGCCTTATGCCGTTTCCAGTATTTTTTGTAAAGCTTATAACAGAGCTGCGACGATGGAAATATCTTGCAATGGTTTCCGAAAAACTGGAATGGTCCCTAGTTGTCCCTGTATTTTTAGGGACTTTCCAGATCAGGAAAGGCTTCAGTTATTACTTTATTACTCTAATATCCTACAAAGAAGAATTAAGAAAAGTTTGCAGAACAAAAAAAAAACAAAAAAACTAGTACCCCAGAAAAACTTGGATTGTGTATTAGCTCCAGAAAAAAACAATTCAATAAAAAGTTTTAGATAAAAAAAAACGGCAACGCCCGAAGAAGAAATATCAGTACATAAAGACGTAGGTCAACCTTCTACATCAAAAGGCAAAACATCAAGAAGGAAACAAAAAGTTTCTTCAAGTTCAAGCTCAGATAGCAGTTAAGACCTTTCATTAGCTGATTCATCGTCCGACGATTTCACTGTCTAATTTTGCCATGTTTGGATAGCTATCCTTATGAGCTTCTATGCTTTTGGTATGTACCTACCCCGGTCCTTAACTAGCTTTGTAGTATCCTACATATTTTTTTGTACAAAAGGCTATATCTCTTCTGTGGAAGTATTGAATAAATACTTCTCTGGATAATTTTGTTCTTATTTACCACTTCTTTTGTCGTACTCCAGTTTTTCCTAGAATCATAAGTGATGTCTCGTTCAGACTGATGACATGTATCTTTGTGGTATTAGTTTGACTTTTGAATTGGTTTAGATCCCCTCGCAATGCCTTCTCTACGATTCTCCTTTTCCCCTTCTCAGTTCCTTACTATATTTCGTCAGAACTTTGAGCTTCTAGTCCCACTTACTCGATCTTTTGGCGAAATTAAATTTTCGTCTGTTCATTTGTTCTTTGATTTGCAAAGTTGTTATTTCAGGTCTGCTTAATATGCTTCCCTGTCTGTTTTACAAGATTTACTATTAACTAGTGTCTTTAATAGGCCCATTACCTGTTATTTCAAAACAGATAGTTCGACAGTCTGAACAAGACCGCTCATCTGACACATGTCATTTTTTGACAGATTTAGTCACATGAATCAAGGCCACGGTTATATTAATTACCTAAAATCTAAATCTTATTCCATAACAAACTTTAGTAATGACTAACTTCTAATCTCTTTCGTTGGTATTTGTACTGCTCCAAGTAAGATCCACATCAGATTCGATGATTGAAGTCCATTTATACTAGAATCTCTCACTAGCTCTTCCATTACCTCTTGGTTGAATCATATGGAAGGTATGCTGATCCGAGAAGTATCTCTCTCATATCTCTTTCCTCTGTGATCTTTATCTCTACCCCCGTTAAATATTTGAAGCAGAAATTCATCAACGGTAGCATTTCAAAATGTTGTTTGAGTTTATATAAATTCTTGGGTCTTTGGCAGATCAGCTGTATACAAGCTTTCCATCAATATCCGATAAAATGTTTATTTGGTCTTTAGAAACCGGAGCACTTCTATCAAAGATACATCGAATCTTCTCTTAGCCATATCATGTTCTGTCAAAGTTATCTTACTATACTGAATGACTCTTAATAGAGGCCTCTTGCAGTTTTAAAGGATAAATATTTCACCTGAAATCGTTTCTAGAACTAAAAGTAGTTATTATTATAAAGAAATTATTAGAAATCTTTTTGTGGCAAAAAAAAACGTAAAAACAAACTTAAATGTGGAATTAAAAAAATCAAAAATGAATTAATTAGTTACTACTTTTAGAGAAGTAAAATGGAAAGAAAATTAGAGAATTACTATCAAGCAAGAGAACAGGCATGATTCCCAAAAAGTTACGAAACTAGTACAAAAACAAAAACAATACAAAAACATAAATATAATATAATATATATATATATATATATATATATATATATATATATATATATATATATATATATATGTATATATATATATAATATAATAAACCATACATATACAAAATAATACAAAAACAAGTACAAAGTTCTCGAAATTCTAACAAGACCAATTGACCACAGCTTTTGATGTTTTTCATAGGTCAACCAGGTCCAAGATTAACCTTTCACCGTGTTTTCGAGATGTTATAGGTGCTTTTTTTTGTGATTCCAGTCATTTCTTTTTTCTTTCTTTGAAAATTTCCATTCTCGTGTAGAGCAGACCGTTACTCAGCTTCGTGACATTCGGCAATTACTCAGTTTCTTTAGCTGGTCTGCGTTTTTGTTTATTATTGCTATTTAGTTTAAAATACTTTTGTTGTTCTGTGGGATTTTTATGTTCTATCTTCCATAATGCAGAGTACCTCATCGGAACTCCATGATCTATTTTTCTCTGGTGTTTGAATTTTATGTTTTTTGTTGTTTCGTATGTTATCTGGACATTCGCTGTCATGTCGTGGATTATTACTTGCATACAACATACATCTAACCGCTATTTGAAAAAATCTTTACTTAAAAAGAATTAAAAATTTAAAACAAGTTTAGTATATAATATGTAATATGTATATTTTGTGCTGTATTTTTTGACATAACTACATATTTTTTTAATGCTTTATGCAAAACAAGTAAAAAGCAAAAACGAGTATATTTGGTTTACTCAACATGCGGCATTAGAAACAAACTAGCTTATTGGTTCGTGGACGAAGAAGCTGTGCCACGGCAAATAAAGATGATTAATACTTTTCCAAAATAATGTACCCCATTCTAAGTATATGCTGTGAGTCAGGGCAAACTCGTCTCGAATTTAGAAGAGATTTTTTAAGTTTGTCGTTTGCTTGTAAAGTTCTATCCTCTCCAGAAAACCCAGTCTATCATAACGTTCATAACAATCGTTTCAGCCACTACTTCTCATCTCACCCTCAATGCAGTCCTCCTTTCTATGAACGAATTAACCGATCACTTCATAAATACAGCATAATATTCCCGACAATATACCTCCCTTCCGAAAACCCTCCTCCTCCATCGACTGTAAATAAACCACCAGTGATCACTGATCTACCAAAATTTAATAAACATGAATCCCCACCAGCCATATTAATAAACCACTTCAAAGATATTATGGATAGATTTAGCGACTACTGACAGATCTACACAGATGCATCAAAAACAACGGACGGAGTGGGGGCAGCCATTTTCTCTAATACTCATAATGCTAAATTTAAGTTGCATAACAATTGGACTATCTTCAATGCGGAAATATACGCAATCCTTGAAGCTCTAAATAAAACGGACCAGAGAAATTACACAATCATAACTAACTCAATGAATGCCCTTTGTGACATCCAAAACATATACTTCAGCAACACTATTCATAAAGACATTTACAAAGAACTTTAAAATGCTGCAGAGGAAAATAAACACGTGGTATTATTCTGGGTTCCATCCCATATTGGAGTACACGGTAACGAGGTTGTGGACCGTCTATCTCACAAAGCAGCGACGTGAAGTGATGGTCAAGTTCAACTAAATAAAATAGTGCCAAGTTATCTTAAATTGAGCTTAAAAAACATAGTTATTTGTGCTTGGCAAAACAAATGGTCGCAGTGTTCTGAAAAACTAATTCGAATTAAAGACAATGCTTTACAAAAACAAGCCTTTTTGTTACCTAGGAAAAAACAAGTCATCTTTACTCGACTCCGACTTGGTCACACACGCCATACACATCTTTACCGAATCATATAAGGCAACCAGTATCAAACCAACAGTACAGTAAAACATTTTTTGTTTTACTGTATGTCAAATTTTCCATGAAACAAGAAGTAAACTCAACCTTCCCAGCGACATAGGCGAGCTTCTTATAGACAATAATCATCTAAACAACATTATAACGTTTTTAACGACTTCGACTTAACGAGGCATAAAAGATATATAAATTAAAATCTAGTTTATATCACAAATTACATATATCAATCTTCTTTCATGTTATGTAAATAATATTATAACCTTTCTTTGTTTTAATATGTATTTTCCATTGTTGTCTATAACCTCAGTGGTTCGGACGACATTAAATAAATAAATAAAAAATAATAATAATAATGTGGTTCATATTTGAACAAATAAAATACTTACCAATTGTATAGATTTTGTGTCCTGTATCGGTACTACTGCATGCAAGATGCGATTGGCCTCCACAAACCAAGGAATTTTCGGTATGTAAATCTCATCTGTACCGGCCCCCGACTTCTTGATTTTTGAAATTTTATTTAATTCCAATGTATATGCGTCTCGTATGGAACGTATTTTAGCTATTACACTGGAAGCACGGAAACCGTGGATATTTACTTTACTTTCAATGGTTTCAGATGCATCTTCTCGTAAATTCCTGTCTTTATGTGAATCGCAATGTGCGTCTCACAAACAAGGGCATTTATAATATTCCAAAAACTGAACAATTTGGGACGGTCCACTTTTTGCTCATTGTGACAGAACTGATCAAATAGACACAAATGTAGTCTTGTCACATGATTACTGGCTGCATGGAATAAGTTTACATTTGCAAATGATAGAAGGCGCCAGCAGAATACTGGCGTATGAATTATACGGGCACATGGATATATATATATATATATATATATATATATATATATATATATATATATATATATATATATATTGTGTATAATACTCATTGCTCATCATTCAAACAAAAAATACATCATAACAATATATATATATATATATATATATATATATATATATATATATATATATATTTATTTATATATATATATATATATATATATATATATATATAAATAAATATATATATATATATATATATATATATATATTTTATATATACATATATATATATATATATATATATATATATATATATATATATATATATATATATATATATATATAGATATATTGATGGCACGATATACATTCGTCTCACGTCGTTTAATTTGATGTGTCATATGCTAGTATTAGGCTAGTTATTTATTTTGTAATCAGTCAGAGGCAAATATGTCTATTATCATCCATAGTGTCATGTAATATGTCATACTCTATACGTCTGTACGTCTCTACTCAGTCTGATGCCTTCTGTAAGTCAATAAATTAAAATTTTTCTTACGGTAAATCTATTTTTATCCATAGTGCCCTATGATATCTCCTATGTCGCTATACATTCATTAATAATGAAGATACTGTATAGTGCCCTTTTAGTAGTTGCCTTGTTTGTTTTTTGCCATGTTAGGATTCGATTAGTTACTTATTTTGTATACATCAGAGGCCTTCTTTAAGTCAATAAATCAAAATTTGTCTTATTGTTAATCTATTTTTATCTATAGTGCCCTATGATCCTTCGTATGTCGCTATACGTTTATTAATAATGAAGATACTGTAAGTGTCCTTTTGGAAGTCGCTTTGTTTGTTTTTTCTATCTGAATATATTCGTTATATCCTCTCCTTTCATTTGCTATGTCGCATGTTAGTTTGGTTGTTTATTTTGTACTCAGCCAGACCCCTTCTTTAAGTCAATAAATCAAAATTTGTCTTTTAGTTAAACAATTTTTATGCATAGTGCCCTATGACATCTCGTATGTAACTATTCGTTCATTATAATGAAGACACTGTGAAGTGCCCTTTTGGTAGTCGCTTTGATTGTTTTTTCTATCTTAATATATTCGTGATATTTTTCCCTTTCATTTAACGTATCACACGCTCCAATCGGACCAAACACAAAGGAAATATGATGTAATGCCTTCCTAGCAATCCCGCAATGTGTGTTTTTCTGTTTCAACCTTAGATTAAAGAAACCGGTTTCGTTAATCTAAGGTTTCAACATATTCGCTGCCGCCTCTGCTTTCCAATGATGTATCATACGTCACGATCCGACAAACTATTCAACACCCACCACAAACGCTCGAAAAATTATATTAAATAATTTAATTTAATAAACATAATTATGTTTAACTTGATTTAATTCTATTTACCTTTATTTAATTTTATTTAATCTTATTTAGTTTTTATTTTATTTTGGTAAAGCGTTAACGTTTGTTAAACGTCATTTTATTTTTATATTAAGTGTATATTTATCTTACCCAGTGACTTAATATATTTTATATGTCATAATATATATATATATATATATATATATATATATATATCTATATATATATATATATATATATATATATATATATATATATATATATATATATCTATATATATATATATATATATATATATATATATATATATATATATATATATATGTATATATATATATATCTATATATATATATATATATATATATATATATATATATATATATATATATATATATATATATATATATATATATATATATATATATATATATATATAGAACACGATACTGGTACGTCCCGAGTGAGGGGAGTAGGCAGATTGAGACCCAGATATATTTTATATGTCATAATATATATATATATATATATATATATATATATATATATATATATATATATATATATATATATATATATATGTATATACCTACCGTTTCTCGATGATTTCATAAAGAAACACCAATCCCAAGGTTTTCATTACTCTGTCTATCGAAAACCCACACATACCAATCGTTACTTGCATGCCAACTCTCACCACGCACCTTCACAAATTAATTCAGTCATTAATACTCTTGTATCCAGATCAATACGCCTTTCCGATGATGCAAGTAGATCCGCTGAGCTTTCTTGTTTAAAACAAGCCCTCATCCAAAATGGCTACCGCGAAAATCACATCAATAGGAGCATCCACAGACATCAATCTCCCACTCAATCTCAATCCAAAGACTCAGACTCTTATCATACGAAAGCGTTGCTTCCTTACATCAAAGGTGTCACTGACAAAATCGACAAAATTCTTAAACCAAGAGGAATAAAAACAATATTTACCCCCCAACAAAAACTTTCATCTCTTGTTCGATCAATCAAAGACAATATTCCAAACGAACAGCACGGAGTTTATGAAATTCCTTGTGCAGACTGTCCCCGATCCTATATAGGCCAAACAAATCGTAGAATTCAAAATAGGATTTATGAACATTCCATTTCTGTTCGCAATTCCGATTCAATTTCAGCTCTCGGTCAACACCATCTTCATACAGGTCACAAAATTGATTTCGAAAACTCCAGAACCATAGCCCCCATCCGCTTTTATAAACCAAGAATTATCCGAGAAGCCATAGAAATAGAAAAAAGACCAAATTGCCTTAATAAAAGAGATGACGCCATACGGTTACCTTCTACATGGAGACCTCTCATAAACAAAATATCGCCCCCTCCATCTTCGAATCAAAATCCCACTGTCGGAAATGTTCGCGCCAACTCTCGCGCCAATCCCCACCCTAACCCCCACCTAGGCCACGTCACCATCGACGGTATAAATGAATAGTCCCCTGGTCCCAGTCGTAGTAGTGAACTAGTGAGTGAACTAGAAGTGACTAGTGAGTGTAGTAGTGTCTGGGGGCTCGGGAGACTGAGACCTCGGAAGCCCTGAAGAAGACATCAGAGAGGATGTCGAAAGCTCGGCAAAATGGATATCGACGCGGTTCAACCCGGAAGACTGGTGAGTTTAATATTAATTTTTATAATAATATTAATCTTAGCTCTAAGTTTTATATATATATATATATATATATATATATATATATATATATGTATATATATATATATATATATATATATATATATATATATGTATATATATATATATATATATATATATATATATATATGTATATATATATATATATATATATATGTATATATATATATATATATATATATATATATATATATATTATGACATATAAAATATATCTGGGTCTCAATCTGCCTACTCCCCTATTTAATTCTATTTACCTTTATTTAATTTTATTTAATCTTATTTAGTTTTTATTTTATTTTGGTAAAGCGTTAACGTTTGTTAAACGTCATTTTATTTTTATATTAAGTGTATATTTATCTTACCCAGTGACTTAATATATTTTATATGTCATAATATATATATATATATATATATATATATATATATATATATATATATATATATATATATATATGTATATATATATATATATATATATATATATATATATATATATATATATATCTACGGCATAAAGTGGACTCCGCCCATGTTAAAATTCAGGTCCAAGTGAGCTCCGTGGTCAAGTCGACACCGATATACGGAGCTCACTTGACCATTCCATAATATTGGCTCTGTCGATTCGTCAACATGTATAGTTTCATAATTTTTAAAAATTTTGTGGAGCCCTTAAGTACCCCTGTATCATGAATGTATATTGCTTAGTTCACGTGTATATCTTATAGGGGTCGTTCAGATCTTTTTCATTGTATATTGGAACCATAGGTATATCGGTTTAAGTAAGCTCTGATAGTTTGGCAACTCTGCCATTAAGCTGTATACTTCTCGCGTATAGTCTGAACGGTTTATATGGACTCCTTATTTTTGTTATCATTCAAACGCATTACATTGTGTAACAGATATGAATACTATTAACTACCTGTTTTTGGTAGGTACGTGCTTTTCTAAAAATAGCTTTATAGATACAAAAGGATTTTGTTACCAAATTGGATTTTTTTCACATGCGGAAATTTCCTAATGTATTTTGTTAACGTGAGTATGTCTTCATACGTTTTATTTAAGAATTCGATAGATAAGAACTTCTTTTATTTTATCCATTGTTTTATGATATCTTTTATACAGATTTTTTTATTATTTTATTTCTTGTTTTATCTGTGTACTACAGATAGTAGTGCACAAAAAAAAGAAGAATGCTTAATTTATCTAACAACAAGTATACCACTTCACCCATATTACATACTTACACCCATATTACATACTGAATGTTTTATCTCCTATTTAGGGGTAATATGTAGTCAATATAAGTGTAGTTAGTGTCAAATTTGCAATGATCAATATAAGTAATAGCTTACTGACTGTACTTTACATGTTTAGTTCAAATAAATAAACCTTGTCCCTTCAGAAAAGAGCGATTGGAATGGCAAAGTCAACTAAGAAAGTGTAATGAATCTTGTATCACCCCAGATTCACACAGGTTAACCGGTATTTGAAGGCAAGAGTCCTCATTGCAGATTTAAGGAAGATAACTACCATAAGGAAGTTCCTTTCGAGAGTTCAGATGGCGAGAAGCAGCTTATTTTTTTTGTATGTCTTGCAGATGTGTTGGTCTAGCTAGTTATTCCTCGATTCTAGTCATAAAATGGGTTGTTATTCGTGGAGTGGATGTTACGAATCTAGACTTTGTTTCTTTTGTTCTCTAGCTACTTATCTTCGGATATTATGTGGATTGATAACTACGATATTGTAGAGCTTATGTATCGATGTGAGTCTTAATATCCGCTGAATTTGGCTGACTAATTTATAGCTAAATCTACGTGTTAAGTATGTATTGATATCACCCATACAAGCAAGGTATATTCGGCAGCAGAAGCATAGAGTTCAAGCGTCTACGTTTTAAGAGTGAAAGGATGTGCTTCCCATTTTTAGCTAACAAGTTCGCGAAGAATATTATTTTTCTGGTTCTAGTTTTCCATTTAGTTTTAAACAAAGTTCTGTGAATTACAAAGTGTGTTTAAGGATTTCATGACACTATTGGTTCAGGTATATGTTCAAATTTGTGAAAGCGTCTCTGTTAAGGACATTGAAGGAGCCCGCCTGACTTTTTCCAGGGTTTGGCTTAAAATTAATTTATAATCTATTTTTATTGTGTTTAAGATATGATATTTAGATTTTTCTCCACTTCAGCAACAAAATTTTTTGGTTGTGCAACAATAGATGTATCGTCTACAAAATAAAAGTCCTAGTATTTACTGGTATGGGTTGTGTAAATATTATACAGT
The DNA here is from genome assembly GCF_040954645.1 of Diabrotica undecimpunctata. Lineage (NCBI taxonomy): Eukaryota > Metazoa > Arthropoda > Insecta > Coleoptera > Chrysomelidae > Diabrotica > Diabrotica undecimpunctata. The sequence goes on from NC_092805.1 coordinate 108,976,094, forward strand.
GTAGGTGCCATTACGATACCCCAAAGGAGACCGTTCTACTACGTTCTCCATCTTCATCTTCTATTCTTATCATTGAGTGATACGGAAAATCTTCTGTTGTGTAGGCATACGCGGATAATACAAGTGAGTTTATTACCTAAGGGGATATCACATAGATTTTGAAGAAATGTGCTTTAATTTAAGGTGTCGTAAGCAGAATTTAGATTGACAAATACCACTCCTCATGTCTGATATTTTTCATATGCGTCTTTGCTGTGTTGGGCAAGATTTAGTATGTGTAACAAACATGATCTATCCTGTCATATATAGCCACTTTTATCTTTCAATTGAAGTTTTTCTTCTAATATCGGTTTATATTAAGGATCATATGCAGAAGTATTTTGTATAGCTGAAAAAATAAATAGATATATTGGCCGATAGCTTTTGTGGTCGTTGGGGTTTTTGTCAGGTTTAAGCAAGGCCACAACTTTGTCTTTGCTTTGCTTGTCTACACACTTTGTATATTAGCCATTGTTGTATTTTTCTGTCCAAATTTTATAATTAGTTTTGTGCTTAGATCCTCAGTCAGGAGCCGTAATATTGTTCATAATATACGTGGATAGTGGATCCAAATTCAACATCGTTGAAAGGTTTCCTCAGCTGACTTGTTTGTCCTCTCTCATTTTATGTTTTTCTTTGCCGGCATTTATTATATATATTATATAATATGTTTATTTCGTTATTTTCAGCGATCAGCTTAATACCAAATACCCTAGGTTTAGCCCCCTATTTGCTTCCTGCAGTAGAAATACGTCACATTTGTGTTAAGCACATATGTCTCATAAGCTTAAGTAAAGTAGAGTGTCTTTATCTGTAGATATGTCCTTAATATTTATAGACATAATTAGAATAGTTGGTCCTAAAAAGGACCGAATTGATAAAAATCATATTGAACGGGTGATTGAAGAATTAACCCATTTAACAATTATTCATTACCCAGAGTACGCTCGATTGCGGTGGTCTTATTGTTACTTCAAATTTCGTGAAGGCTTCCACGATGAACTTTATAAAATGACTAATCTTTTACTTTTCAATAAAAATTTAAATTTTACATACTCAGATATGTTTAGTCAGTAATTAGTAGTTTAGTAGGTTAGAAATTTAAAGTTAGTTTAGTAGTAGTTAGTAGGTTAGTAATTTAAATTGCTAGTTGAAGCTAAATATTGCCAGCTTCAATAGGGTCGGTTAGTTCTTCTTCTTCTTTTACTTTTATTGTGTTGTTTTGGTATATATTTTCGATTGTTTTGATTATTCAATAAAATTGACATTAATTTGATAGTTTCCATTTTATTAGTACTGATGGTATATAACTAGCATATGTTGGTACTATATATCAATTTAAACATGTGGAAGTGAGAGCACTCTCTTGTTAGTAATTTCAGTGTAAATTATTACGAAACCAGAAATAACCCATAATATTCTCCCCGTGTGATCTTAGTATTTCCGTTGATTCAATAGTATAGGGTATCCAATATTTTAATTAACGGTAAGCCAGAGTTTTATTAGTTTTCATATATATATTTGCAAAATGAAGAAGAAAGTTCAGTACAGGCAGTTAAACAGCTGCTCTGTCAATTTAGAAGTAAGAGCAAGTACCAACTTGCTGAAAAGCATCTTCTTCTTCTTAGCCTTGTGTCGTCCACGTTTGGATATAGGCCTCTCCCAACTCCTTCCATCGGTCTCTATCCTGAGCAACATATTTCCAATTTGTTCCGGCTATTCTTTTAATATCATCAACCCATCTCATCTGTGGTCTTCCTCTTGGTCGTTTACTTTCGTAAGGTCTCCAATGCTGTATTGTAGTATTCCAACGTTGTTCTTTTTGTCTAGCAGTCTGGCCCGCGAAGCTCCATTTAAGTTTGGCAATTTTTGTTGCTATGTTCTCGACTTTTGTTTTTGATCTTACCCAGTCGCTCTTTTTTTTATCTGACAGTCGTATACCTAACATTGCTCTTTCCATTGTTCTTTCTGTTGTGGCTAGTTTATTCATGTTTGCCTTGGTTAGGGTCTAGGTTTGCATTCCATATGTCATGATAGGAAGGATGTATTGGTTGAGCACTTTGCTCCTCAAGTATTGGGGTATTTTGCGGTTCTTAAGCATCCAACTAAGTTTTCCAAATCCTACCCATGCTAGTCTTGCTCTTCTAGTAATTTCCGCACTTTGGTTCTCTTTGTCAAGTCTCAGGATTTGGCCTAGGTAGATTTACCTTTTGGCCTAAAAAGCATACCAAACACAAAAGGGATAATAAAATGTACTGCAGAAACTATTGCGATATAAGATATATATAAGCTATATATCTGTTAATTATTAGGATATACAGTATTTTTTCTAATACACCTGGAACGATTGAGTGAATAGGTGAACTATCAAATAGGAGGCTATTAGTGTAGAATTAGAAAAACTAATAAATCGTTGATCAATTATTTACTATTAGGCAGTTAATGAGAATTGTTGGGAATACAAAAAAAACATTAAACTAGTTATTTATAGATTTTAAACAAACACATGATATAATCATAAGAATAAAACTATGAAATACCATTGCAGAACTAGGCTTACCTAAGAAACTAATAAATTTAACAAGGAGTAATCTCCAAGTAAAGACTTCAAGGAAAACTGTCGACTTATTTTCAAATGTACTGCAAAGTGCTTTAAAAAATTTAAACGAATTAGCGTAACATCTGTTTTGAAAACTAAATATTATGAGACGAATTGGGGATATTATATTACACAAACTAAACCGCTTGCTTACAAAAAATATCAGGAAAATATGATACGGCGAAAACGACTAATGACTTTACAGCTAATTGCCACATAAGTATCAATGTAACTATAGCTCACAAAATGGGTTCAATTACATTGCAATTTTTAAATTTTTCGTGATAAAATGAAGTGATTGATTGTTGTTTTGAAAAGGTAAGTTGTTTTTTATTTTTGTATTCCTATCATCTGATATTGTAATATCAACAACATTTTTCATAATATATTCTGAAATGCGCTTTCTATTACTGATAACGAACAAAAGTTTTTTTAACTTCTCGTTAATATAATTATGTAGGAATTTAGATTTTTATCTTGTTCTTACTATAGTGCTAAAGCACAAATGAATTTATAGTCTACCGTATTTTTTCCTAGTGGTCATAGTTTTTAATTGTAGTATACTGTAGTATAATTTTGTAGCCTGTGCTTTATGTTTATTATCCTTTATTGTATTGGAACATCTAGAAGTATAGTAATACATTTTAATTGTTGAACAAAAGAGAAAATAAAATCACTTTTTGTGGTGTGCCACTTAACCATACACAAAATCGTACACAAATAGTCAAATGGTAGTAAAAGTTTCCGATATAGGCCGCCAGACGGCAAAGGCATCACCGCGCTCGATGTCTATACTATGAAATGTTTTTCATATAGTCTTCGGATCAGATTTTTTCAAAACATTAAATTACATCTTTTTGTCTTTCTTTATTTAGGCTAACCGCTACTGTTTTTTTCTTCAGCGTTTCTTCTTAATCTACATTAATGTTATATTTACAATTCTTTCTGGAACGAGCTATAATTTTTCTCAAATAACCATTTTGTGTGGTTTAGTCGCCTTACGGTTTAGCGTGCTTTGGCTCTTTAAAGTCTCTTTTAATATTAATATCGTTTGAGAAATTTTTCCCAGATGACTAAATAAATTTCTTTAACATACAAGAGAGAGGACGTAGAGTAGGGCATAACGTAACTTAGATGTTGAATGAAAACTGCAAATTGCTGCTTAGATTGATAAATACCATTCTTCATACCTAATATCTTTTGTACCCATCTTTGCTGTGTTGGGCAAGATTTAGTATTGGTGACGTACATGATCTTTCCTGTCTATAGAAACTTTTGTCTTTTAATTTGAGTTTTTCTTCTGTTTTACCCCTTGAGCAGTATTTTGTAAAGCTGACAAAATAAATATATTGACCGATAGCTTTTGTGGTCGTTGGAGTTTTTGCCAGGTTTAAGCAAGGCAACAACTTTGTCTTTGCTTTGTTTGTCTGAAGACTTTGGATATCAGTAACTGTTGTATTTTTGGTCCAAATTTTATAATAAGCTTTGTGCTCAGATCTTCAGTCAGTGCCGTACTATTCTTCATTATATACGTAGATAGTGGATCCAAGCTCAACGTCGTTAAACGGTTCCTTCAGCTGACTGGTTTTGTTTTCTCTCATTTTAAGTTTTTCTTTGCTTCTTTGCCGGCAGAGATAGCACTTTTACATTTATTATGTGATTTTCAGCGATCAGCTTAATACCAAATACACTATTTTTTGCCCTCTATGTATTTTCTGCACTAGAAATACGTCACATTTGTGCTAAGCGCATGTCTGATAAGGTTAAGTAAAGTAAAGTGTCTTTATCTCTAGATATGCCCTTAATATTTATAGACATTATTAGAATAATTGATCCTAAAAAGGACCGATTTGACAAAAATCATATTGACCGGGTGATTCTGATTAGCCGATTAATTAATTATTCATTACCCAGGGTACAACTGATTACGGTGGTCTTATTTGTACTCAAATTTTCGTAAAGGCTTTTCTTTTGAACCCCATAAGAAATGGCTAATTAACTTTTCATTAAAAATAATTTTACACACTGTTACTTTTAGACGATATTTCGAATTAGATTTGTATAGTAATAAGTATAGTTAATATGGAGTCTCTTTGTGAAAAGTAAATGAGTTTGTAATATCGGTCACAACTCATATATGAATGATAAGGACATAAACGGTTAAAATAAGTGCACAGAATTTTAACTAAATACATCGGCGCCATTGTTTAGGAGATGGATTTATCCCAGAGATTAAAGGTTAAATGTATATTCCAGGTTCTATCTACGTATTTTCATTACTAAAAAAGTATATTTAAAATAAAGGCCTGAAGATATATTTAGATTCTATGAAAATTAGAATCTATGGAAATTAGCAAATTAAAAAATACATACATAATTATTCTGAATGACAAAATTGAGACAAACAGTTGCCCCAAGTATTGTTTATATTGTAAAGGTTATCGTCATAGTATAGTCAGAACGCAACAAGGTTCTATTGGTTTTTCTACTTTTTGTCTCCTCATTCCTATTGAAAACTTAGCCACGTAAATAACGTTTTAAAAATATATATCATAATTTCTGTAGTGCCTTTCCTAAGATAACTTTTTTTAAGCCTACTTCGTTTGACTACATGTAATGGATTTGATAGTTCCCAACAGATAAGTATTGATTGTAGGTTGGATAGCAGTTGGTTGTACAGGCATGTGTTGATAAATATGATGGGGCGGTAGGTAGTCCCATTATTCCTAAATCTGACCATATGTTACCTCCTCTGTTGATTCGTGGACGTCCTAAGGGCATTTTTTCTCTCGGGGCATTCTCCCAGTTTAACTTGGCAATGCAGTTATTAGAAAGCCTTTGGATGTAGCCAGCGTAACTTTGGCGTTGAGATTTAGTCTCTTGTATGACGTTGCTATCTTTATATATCTGTTAGACCTTGGCATTAGTTCCGGTTCGGTATTGGTTAGTATTCGGACCTTTGTAAGTTGGAAAATAGATCTGATGGCTTTTCTAGTAATCCTGATCTAATTAATACCTAAGTTTTACTTACATTGTTTTGTCAGCGTTCTCGTCACATTTTCAGTCAATAGCACTGGTTTAATCACTGTTTTATATATCCTGATTTTAGGGATTTGTATTAGACTTCTGGATTTAAAAGTGTTATGTGGGTTATATTTACATCAGTTAGCTACCTGAATATATACCCTAATTTAATAATAAATATCTGGGAGCTTACATCAACAAAGAATTAGATTCAGACTAAGACTAAATGGCAAGGGCAGCGTTCTTAAAATTCAAGCAATTGTTCTGTGACAAAAATCTTAATACTGCGCTGAGACTGAGGTTTGTTGAATGTTACGTCTGGTCTCAACTATTGTACGGAGTAGAAATATGGACAGTAAACGCGCAAATAGTTAGGAAGCTTTAAGCCTTTGAATTTTAGATATACCTGGAACACATACTAAGGAATATAAAGTCTTCTGCAGGCCATCATGCAGGGTAGAGTCGATGGCAAAAAGGGAATAGGTAGAAAGAGGAAGTCATGGCTGCGAAATATTCGTGACTGGACAAACATGACTGTAGACGAATTATTCCACGTTGCAAAAGACAGAGATACTTTTAGAAATGTGGTCGCCAACCTCCGTTAATGGGGACGGCATAGGAAGAAAAATAATGATACGCTAAACAAAAAAAAACAGAGATGAAGATAGGCGCCAAGAAACTCTGTGTTATAAAACAGTTGAATAAAATACAGATTCTCGATTCAAATATTCAAAAATTTAATGAACAGCTTACTAAAATAGAAATAACGTCTATTTAAAATGCAATTCATTAATGGCTCAAGGTACAAAGCAGTCCTAGCATCTGCTAATGATATTGATCTTATAAGAAACTCTCTCCGCAAACGACATCTTCAACAAAGTGAAGAGAGCACGAAAAATGTTTTACTTAAAATCAACAAAATAAAAACCAAATACAAGCGAATCAACAGAAGAAAGCAATTCAATACAGAGCATAATTCACTTAAGACCTATTTTAATACATGAATGCGAATCATGGACAATGACTAAAACAAATAAGGAAAAACTCCGAATATTTGAAAGAAAAATAATAAGAAAACTTTGTTAACCTCATTATCATATTGCTACAAATCCGTATAAAATAAGAACACATACTAAATAAAGAAAGCTCTTATAAATATATTGTTTAGGAAAATAAATCGCTTAAGGTAGATCAGACACATGCATAGACGCCAAGATGTCAAACTTGGTTAAAAAACGTAAACTAATTTTTGAAACCAAATTCAGTATTTTGATTTAATCTGTGCCTTCTAAGAATTGCAAGGAAAAACAGACGTTGATAAAACTGTTTGTTATTAGGGACATGGGGAATCTAAAAATTGCATTCCACAACATATCTCCTCAACTAAGCAAAAATCCTTAACGAATTGGTTTCTAGTACTCGTACAGAGTATATCGGAATAAAAGGAAAAAGACAGTTAAGCAAGAAGAAAAGTGCAAGCATTTACGTTTTAAGGGTGAAAGGATGTGCGCCCCATTTTTAGCTGACAAGCTTGCGGAGCATACTATTTCTGGTCCTTAGTTTGCCTTTTAGTTTTAAACAAGATTCTGTGATTGACAACGTGCGATATAAACAATCTACAAGGTATTTATAGGAAATTCAGAGTTCAAGGATTTCATCACACTATTGGATGTTCAGTTTTGTGAAAGCGCCTGTGTTGGGAAAATTGAAGGAGCGTTCCTAAGATTTTCGGGGTTTGGCTTAAAATTAAATCGTAGTTCATTTTTATTATATTTAAGGCATCTACTAGATTTTTTTCCACTCCAGCAACAAAAGTTTTTGGTTGTGCAATGTATGGTCTACATGAAAATCCTAGTATCTACTGGTATCTGTTGATCATTTGTGTAAATGTAATACAGTGTAGGTGCCATTACGCTACCCCAAGCGAGACCGTTTGTCTGCGTTCTCCATATTACCATTGAATGATACGAAAAATCTTCTGTTCTGTAGATATACGCGGATAAAACGATGTTTACAGTTTGTCATACAGTTTTTGGAGAAATGTCCTCTAATTTAATGTGTCGTAGGCGGCATTTAGATTGACAAATACCACCCCTGATACCTGATATCTTTCGTACCCGTTGTTGCTTTTTGCAACAACGGGTACGTTATTACGTACGTTATAAGTATTACGAATAAAAATAAATAAGCAAGAAGAATATAAGTGAACCATATTTAAAATAAGTGACAGAAAAAAGAATATTATATATACATTTACTTCTAAACTAAAAATAAAATACTCGTATGCCTGATAACGAAAGATACAAAATTTACAAGCGACAAAGTATTTTTTAAAACAACGGAACATATTATATGTAATAATTGTAATAGATATGTTGGCTATAATCAAATTACTATAAAGTCACCGAAATATTTTATCTGAGTAATGACTCACTACTGATTGCTACGTTACGTTATACGATACATTTATAGTTAAAAGCGAAATTAGGTGTTATGCCTCCCTATTATTTTAGTATCTGTTACAAGTTACATACTAAAGTATTATAGTAAGATATTAAATTCCCTACATTTAAAAATTGAAATATTTAAATTAGACAGTAAAAAATTATAATTTTAAGATTGATTTACAAATTATTATAATTTAAATTTTACTACTTTATTAAACAAATATTGTACATCATAAAACTTAGCAATCGAAACATCGAAACGTACATTTATATAATAAATTTTTCAGTGTCAATGCATTAAAAAAATACTAATACATAAAAATTGCCTTTTCCAAGCTTATAACAGACACTAACTTAAGTTTAAAAATAATTAAAGCAAGTAATATAAATTACCACCATAAAATATTTAACTACATTAACCAAGTATTTGTGAAATTTCTCGATGACTAAATTGATTGATATTTGTTCCAAAATGTACCTGCTGTAAAATTTGAAAGTCTACGACTAATCAAATTATTGGCAACATCGCAAGAGTTTAGTTGTGTACGCGAAGGTATACATACGGATCCCAAAAGTGTTTTAACCTATTACAGAGTTCACTTAATCCTACGTGTTGCTCGGAGTCTACATAAAGCGCTACGCAGATAATAATATACACGGTGTATATCCTACTGGAGTTAGTATAATACCGTTTAAGTACGGGGCCCACATTAACCGCTAGATCTATATATATATATATATATATATATATATATATATATATATATATATATATATATATATATATATATGTATATATATATATATATGTATATATATATATGTATATATATATATATAAATATATATATATATATATATATATATATATATATATATATATATATATATATATATATATATATATATATATATATATAGAACACGATACTGGTACGTCCCGAGTGAGGGGAGTAGGCAGATTGAGACCCAGATATATTTTATATGTCATAATATATATATATATATATATATATATATATATATATATATATATATATATATATATATCTACGGCATTAAGTGAACTCCGGCCATGTTAAAATTCAGGTTCAATCGAGCTCCGTGGTCAAGTGGGTACCGATATACGGAGCTTACTTGACAATTCCGTAATATTGGTTCAGTCGATTCATCAACATGTAGAGTTTAATAATTTATAAAAATTTTTTGGAGCCCGTAAATACCTCTGTATCATAAATGTATATCGCTTAGTTCACGTGTATATATTATAGGGGTCGTTCAGATCTTCTTCATTGTATATTTGAACCATACGTTTATCGGTTTAAGTAAGCTCTGAGAGTTTGGCAACTGTGCGATTATACCGTATATTTTCAACATATACCCTGAACGGTTTATATGGGCTCCTTATTTTTATCTACTGTTTGTAGACAGTGGAATGTCATACGCATTACACTGTGTAACAGAGGATATCATATTACCTGGTATAACTAAGTACTAAAATGTAACTGGTTCTTTAAAAAACAGGTATGTAGATACAAAAGGATTTTGAGCTTATTATTTAATGGAATGTTCGCTTGCATAGAAAATTTTATTTTTTCTGTATTTTTAAAGATGTTGTTTTTTTATTTAATATAATTTTATTAGTTCAATGCCGAACTTGATGTTTTTTTTAATTACAGAAATTTCGTGATATATTTTGTTTACGTGAGTATGTCTTTGTACATTTTATGTAAGCATCTGATTAATAAAACCTACTTTTATTTTATCCAATCTTCTGCGATATATTGTATAAAGCTTTTTTAAAATTTTAGTTCTGGTCTTATTTGTGTACTACATATGATATCTCGATAGAAGGCTATCTCAAAATAAATATGGTTAAGTGCTACAATAGATATTTTTGTGTTAAAATCAAAAGAAAAAATGGTTAATTTGTCTAACAAGGTATATTCGGCAGCAGAAGCATATAGTACAAGCGTCTATGTTTTAAGGGAGGAAGGACGTGCGCCTCATTTTTAGCTAACAAGCTTGCGAAGAATATTTCTGGTCCTCAATTTACCTTTTAGTTTTAAACAATAATCTGTGACTGACCCGGTGTGATACAAACTATTTTTAAGGAATTTATAGGAAGTCTACAGTTCAATGATTTTATGACAAGATTGGATGTTCAGTTTTGTGAAAACGTCTATGTCGAGGAAATTGAAGGAGCACCCACGAGTTTTTCAGGGGTTTTGGCTGAAAATTGATTCATAGTTTATTTTTATTGTGTAATAATAGGTGTCTCGTCTATATAATAGGAGTCCTAGTATCTACCGGTATGGATCGTTTGTTTGTGTAAATGTTATACAGTGTAGGTGCCTTTATGCTACCCCAAGCGAGACCGTTCTTCATCTGCTATTCTTAACATTGAGTGATACAAAAAATATTCTCTTGTGTAGGCATACGCAAATAATATAAGTGAGTTTGTTATCTAAGGGGATATCATATAGTTTTTCGAGAAATATTTTGTAATTTAAGGTGTCGTAAGCGGCATTTGGATTGAAAAATACCACCCCTGATACCCGATGTTTTTCGTACCCGTCTTTGATGTGTTGGGTAAGATTTAGCATTTGTAATGTACCTGATCTTCCCTATCTATAGCCACTTTTGTCTTTTAATTTGAGCTTTTCTTCAAATATCGGTGAAATCATATTAACGATCTTGTGCAAAATTATTTTAAATAGCTGACAAAATAAAGATATTGGCCGATAGTTTTTGTGGTCGTTGGAGTTTTTGCCAGGTTTAAGCAAGGTAACAACTTTGGCTTGTCTCTAGATTTTGGGTGTTTCCATAATTTGAATACAGTTGTTCATCATCCGGATAAGCCATTGTGGTGTTTTTGGTCCAGATTTCGTAATAAGCTTTGTGCTCAGATCCTCAATGTCGGTAGTTGTATTATTTTTCATTAAATATGTAGATCGTGGATCCAAGCTCAACATCGTTGAAAGTTTCTCTGAAAGCTGACTGGTTTTGTCCTTTCTTACTTTGAGTTATTCTTTGCTTTTTTTCCGACAGAGATAGCATGTCTATATCCATAATGTGGTTTTCAGCGATAAGCTTTATTCCAAATACCCTACGTTAGGCCCTATATGTGTTTCCTGCACTAGAAATAAGTCAGATTCGTGTTTAGCGCATATGTCTGATAAGTTTAAGTAAAGTAAAGTTTCTTGATCTCTAGATATACCCTTAACAGTTATAAACATATGTTATTAGAATAGTTGGTCCTAAAAAGGACCAATTTGACAAAATCATATTAAAGGGGTGACTGAAGAATTAGCCGATTAATTATTTAATCATTACCCTGGGTATACACGATTGTGGTGGTTTTCTTAGTACTTAAATTTTCGTAAAGGCTCGTTCTTTGAACCCCATAAGTAATGCCTAATATTTTACTTTTTATTGAAAATTTAAATTTTACATGCCGTGTATTACTTTTTGACGATATTTCGAATCAGATTTGTATAGTAATAATTTAAGGTATTAAAGAGCCTGTTTGTGGAAAATAAATAAGTTTGTGATATCGTTCGCAACTCATATATAGATAATAAAAAAATAAAAACAGTTAAAATAGGTGTAAAAAATTTCAACTTCATACATCGGCGCCATTGTTCAGGTGATGGGTTTATCACAGATATCAAAGGTTACATTTTAATTCAAGGTTCTATTTGCTTATTTTCAATATTAAAAGAGTAGGAAAAGACACGTTTATGCTTTTATTTTTTTTTTAAATCTATTCTATTTTCTTTCTAGAGTTCCGTCTTTTTTGAACGACCTGTGGTCTTTTTTTAATTGGGCACTTGTCCAAGGCTATGACAAATACTTTGTCCTCTGCTATTCTAAATTAATATGACTGATTCATTATTTTCTCTAAACATTCTGTCCTCTGCTATTCTACATTAATATGACTGATTCATTTTCTCTTTCTTGCAGCTATTTTAATGTTTATCCTGTGTATCTTTTTCTTCTTCTTCTTCTTCTTCTTCTTCTTCTTCTTTTTATATAGACATGACTCTGTCTGTTTTTCAATGTGCCTCCAGTAAGTTGCCGTTCCATGGTTTTCGTGGTCTTCCTACTGATCGTCTTCCTATTGGGTAACCGTCTCTTGGCGTGTCTACTACTCTATTTGTTGTCATTCGGCTTATATGATCGTTCCATTCTACTCTTCTATTTCTTAACCAGTTCTTGATGTTCTTCACCTTGCATCTACATCGTATATCTGTACTTCTAGCTCTGTCCCATAGTGTCTTACCATCAATTTTTCTAAGTGTTTTTATCTCTGTTGTTTCTAACATCCTTTTTGTCCTGCTGTGTCAGGTCTTGTTTCTGCTGCGTATGTCATTATTGTAAATTTTGTAAATTCTGCCTTTGGTTTCTTTCCCGATATTTTTATTTCTTCATATTGTTTCATTTAGGCAGCCTGCGGCTCTGTTTGCTCTATTCAGTGGATCTTCCACTTAAGTTTCGAGCTTTCCGTAGCTAGATAATGTGATACCTAGATATTTAAACTTCATCACTTGTTCTATTATCTGACCTTCCAGCTCCAATTAACATATTAGTAAACTTGCTGTTGTAACCATGCATTTTGTCTCTTTTGAGGAAATTAACATGTTAAATTTTCTGGCGGTTATATGAAATTGGTGTAGCATACGTTGTAAATCATCTTTACTTTGAAATAATAGTATTGCGTCGTCTGCATAGCAGATTATTTTAATTTGTTTTTCTCCCATTTGGTATCCTCTTTTATTTCTTACTTTTTTATTATTTCATCCATAATCCGATTGAACAATAGAGGACTCAGGAAATCTCCCTGTCTTATCCCATTACCAGTTTCAATAGGGTCGGTTAGTTCTTCTTTTACTTTTACTTTTATTGTGTTGTTTTGGTATATTTTATATTTTCGATTGTTTTGATTATTCAATGAAATTGACATTAATTTGATAGTTTCCATTTTATTAGTACTGATGGTATATAACTAGCATCTGTTGGTACTATATATCAATTTGAACATGTGGAAGTAAGAGCACTCTCTTGTTAGTAATTTCAGTGTAAATTATGACGAAACCAGAAATAACCCATAATATTATCCCACACCTCAAAGGTCTGCCTCGCTGTATCTGGGAGACGCAATAATTCGCTTTTGATAGATATAAACAACAACCCACTAAGACGAACACAACATAAATAAAAAAAATCCGTCAACCTGTTAATAGGGACATACAATATTAGATCAATGTCTACGGATGAATAAGTACATGAACTGGAAGAAGAATTAACAAACATAAAATGAGATATCATAGGCCTATCAGAAACTCGACGAAAAGAAGAAACCCGAATACAGCCTATGTCATACTTAAAATAAGAAGAACATTAATTAAAATTATCTAGGTATATTCCCCCACGACAGCTTATGATGACGAAGATATCAAACTATTTTATGAAGATATATCAAAGACTATGGAAGAACATAAAAATCGTCTTATACTAGTAATTGGAGATTTCAATGCCAAACTGGGTAGAAAACTAAACAATGAAGAAACTAAAATAGGAGATTTCGGCTATGGTCAGAGAAATGATAAAGGTGCTACTTTGATGAACTACCTAGAAGAAAAGCATCTATACGCAATGAACTCCTTTTACAAAAAGAAGCCCCAACGAAAGTGGACATGGGTCAGCCCTAATGGATCCACAAAAAATGAGATCGACTACATACTGTCCACGGAACGATATATCATTAAAGATGTAACAGTTCTTAACAGATTCACAACAGGTAGCGATCACTGGATGGTCAGAGCAAAAATTAGTGTTGACGGTAACTATGAAATGAAAAGAAAAATAATTAAAAACTAGGATCTAGTAGATAGAAACAAACTAGGGCAATATAAAGAGATATACAAAGACCTATTAAAAGAACAACTTACTTAAAAATTAGACAGTGATGACAAAGATATAGATGAAATAGACAACATACTTACAGCAACGATGATTACATTAGGAAAAGAAATAGCAAAAAAGGATCTAAAAAAGAACAATTATATATCAACAGAAACAAAGAAGCTTATGGATAAAAGAAGGAAGCTATAGAATATGTAGAAATCAATAAAACAATAAGCAGAATAATAAGAAAAAATAAGAGAAAAGAACAAGAAATAAAAATAGAAAAAGTAATACAAAACAGCAAAAATATGAAATGCTTAAGACCGAAATTAGGTAAGTGTGAAATAAACAAAAAAAAAAGATGAAAACGGACTAGAAACAAACGTTAAAGATGACATTATAAATATTATCCACCATTTCTACTCAGAACTATATAAAACAAAAAAGGAACCACCAGAAACAATTAAAAACCAACTTAAGGCTAAAGTAAAAAATGTCAACTCAGAGCTACAGCCAGAAATAAGCAAATCAGAAATAAAGAAGGCATTGAAAGAAATGAAAAACAACAAATCGCCTGTAAAAGATGGAATAACTGCAGATATGCTGAAATATGGTGGAAAAGTGGTAATTAACACTCTACATTCCGTTTTTAACAAGTTATTAAAAGAAAAAAGAATCCCAAATAACTGGAAGGAATCCGTAACCATTATCCTACACAAGAAAGGGGATAAAGCAGATATAAAAAACTACCGTCCTATAACACTCCTCAATGTAATGTATAAACTCCTAACAAAAATTTTAACCAATAGATTGACGACAAAATTCGATGGATACCAGTCAAAAGAACAAGCTGGTTTTAGAAAGGGATTCAGCACAAGTGACCATTTACTAAGTATGAAAATACTTATAGAACGAGCAAATGAATAATGAAAAATGAATAAGAAAATGAATTGACCACAGATATACGGAACTAATAGCCAATATATATAAGGAAGCCAAAACAACAATTAAAGTATATGAATAAACAAAATCAATACAAATAAATAGAGGCGTGAGACAGGGTGACACAATATCACCGAAACTTTTCAATCAGGCTCTGGAAGATATTTTTAAAAGATCAGAATGGGATGAAAAAGGTATAAAAATTGGTGGACAATGCTTGAACCATCTAATATACGCTGATGACATCGCATTGATAACAGATAAATGAGAATAATTATTTGAAATGATGAAAGAACTGGACGTAGAAGCTGGAAAGATAGGCCTCAATATGAATTACAGCCAGACCAAAATTATAACAAATACAGATGAAAACATCACAATGGGGATCGGACAAGATGAAGTAGAACAAGTTCAGGATTATATATACCTGGGTCAAACTATAAAACGTAACAAAGAAAACCAAACATCAGAGATAAAAAGACGAGTTAGACTGGCATGGGCGGCATTTGGCAAACTAAGCTACATTCTTAAAAACAAAAGATATCCACAGCATCTTAAGACCAAAGTATACAATCAATGCGTACTCCCTGTTCTAACTTATGGTTCCCAAACGTGGACATTTACAAAAGTAAACATGGACATAACCATAAAAACCCAAATAGCAATGGAAAGACAAATATTGCACATAAGACTAATGGATAAAAAGGGAAACGAGTGGATAAGAGAGAAAACAAAAGTGAGGGATGTTAGACAAGAAGTTGCAAAATTAAAATGGAGATTTGCCGGTCACAATATAAGACAAAAAGAAGACCGATGAAACAAAATTCTTATAAGTTGGAGACCGTGGGAATATAAACGAAGCAGAGGAAGGCCCCAAATGAGATGGGCAGATGATATCAAGAAGCACGTGGGCTCTAGGTGGATGACTATACCGACAGACAGAGAAGAATGGAAAAGGATTGGGAAGGCCTATGTCCAAAGATGGACCGAAAAAGGCTAATTAGATAGAGATAGATTATTGTGATCTTAGTATTTCCGTTGATTGAATAGTATAGGGTATCCAATATTTTAATTAACGGTATGTCAGAGTTTTAAGAATTTTTATATATATTTGCAAAATGAAGAAGAAAGTTCAGTACAGGCAGTTAAACAGCTGATCTGTCAATTTAGAAGTAAGAGCAAGTACCAACTTGCTGAAAAGCATACCATACACAAAAGGGATAATAAAATGTACTGCACAAACTATAGCGATATAAGCTATATATAAGCTATATATCTATTAATTATTAGGATATACAGTATTTTTTCTAATACACCTGGAACGATTGAGTGAATAGGTGAACTATCAAATAGGAGACTATTAGTGTGGAATAAGAAAAATCAATAAATCGTTGATCAATTATTCACTATTAGGCAGTTAATGAGAAATGTTGGGAATACAAAAAAAACATAAAAATAATTATTTATAGATTTTAAACAAACACTGATATAATCATAAGAATAAAACTATGAAATGCCATGGCAGAACTAGGCTTACCTAATAAACTAATTTAACAAGGAGTAATCTACAAGTAAAGTATCTTACTGTCGACTTATTTTCAAATGTACTGCAAAGAGCTCTAAAAAATGTGAACGAATTATTAACAGCTGTTTTGAAAACTAAATATTATGAGACGAATTGGGGATATTATATTACACAAACTAAACCGCTTGCCTACAAAAAATATTAGGAAAATATGATACGACGGAAAAGACTAATGACTTTACAGCTAATTGCCACATAAGTATCAATGTAACTATAGCTCGCAAAATGGGTTCAGTTACATTGCAATTTTTAAATTTTTCGTGATAAAATGAAGTGATTGATTGTTGTTTTGAAAAGGTAAGTTGTTTTTTATTTTTGTATTCCTGTCATCTGATATTGTAATATCAACAACATTTTTCATAATAGGTATATTCTGAAATGCGCTTTCTCTTACTGATAATGAACAAAAGTTTTATTAACTTCTCGTTAATATAATTATGAAGGAATTTAGATTTTTATCTTGTTCTTACTATAGTGCTAAAGCACAAATGTAGTCATGGTCTACCGTATTTTTTTCATAGTGGTCATAGTTTTTAATTGTAGTATAGCTTATGTGTTTATAATAACTAGCGCATAGAAAATAATAAAAATATTTACCCTGTGCTTTATGTTTATTATCCTTTATTTTATTGGAACATCTAGAAGTATAGCATACATTTTAAATAATAAAATAATTTAATAATAAAATTTTGTACCCTGTGCTTTATGTTTATTATCCTTTATTGTATTGGAACATCTAGCAGTATAGCATACATTTTAATTACTGAACAAAAGAGAAAATAAAAACACTTTTTGTGGTGTGCCACTTAACCATACACAAAATTGTACACAAATAGTCAAATGGTAGTAAAAGTTTCCGATATAGGCCGCCAGACGGCAGAGGCACCGCCGCGCTCGATGTCTATACTATGAAATGTTTTTCATATAGTTTTCGGATCAGATTTTTTCAAAACATCAAACTACATCTTCTTTTTGCCTTTCTTTACTTAGGCTAACCGCTACTGTTTTTTTCTTCAGCGGTTCTTCTTAATCTACATTAATGTTATTATATTTACAATTCTTTCTGGAACGAGCTATAATTTTTCTCAAATAACCATTTTGTGTGGTTTAGTCGACTTAAGGTTTAGCATGTTTTGTCAGATGCTCTTTAAAGTCTCTTTTAATATTAATATCGTTTGAGAAATTTTTCCCAGATACTTATATTTAGTTTGATTTTCAATCTTCTTTTAATGTTAGTTTAAATGGTCCAGTAGTGTGTTCGTAAAGTTCAGTTATAAGCAAAATTAGGTGTTGTTGTACACCTAATTCTTTTAGTATCAGTCATAAGTGTATCCAGTTGACTCTGTCGAACGCTTTACGATAATCTATAAAACAAATCCATAGTGGGATATTGAATTCCCTAGACTTTTATACTTTTTTTGGACTATTATAATAATAGCTTTAAAATTAAATGTTTAGTGAAAATCTCTACGCGACTTTAACGCATTAAATATTTTAAATCAAAATCGACATATCTATTGAAATTAGACAGTAAAAAAGTATGTTATTAAAGATTGATTCATAAATTATTGTAGTTTAAATTCAACTACGCTATAAAACAAACATTGCATGTCATAAACGGCAGTAATCCAAAAATTACAAAGATTTCCCTGTTGTTTGAGTTTTCTTTAATTATATTAATAGGGTAACAAGCATTATAATCCTACCGAAGGGGCTTCTACTTTCATCTGTTACACGATTACTCTATCCGATCTACGTACATTTATGAACTAAATGTTTTAGTGACAATGCCTTTTAATAAAAAATACTAATTAATAAAAATGGAAACTTAACTTTTCCACGTTTATAATAGACACTTTCTTATGTTTAAAAATATATAAAACAAGTAATACAAATTACCGCCTTGTTTATTAAAACTAAAAAGTAAAATAAAGTTATGTGTCGGTTAACAATTTATATTTAACTACATTAGCCAAATAATCCTGAAATTCCTCCATGACTAAATTGCTGGATATTTAAATAAATTTCAAGTTCCAAAATGTACCATCTGTAAAATTTGAAAATCTACTACTAATACAATTATTGGCAACATCTCAGGAGATTAGAAGTGTACGCTTAATGGTAAATACGGATCCCACAAATGGTTTATCCTGTTGTGGAGTCCACTTAATCCTACATGTTGGTCGGAGTCTACATAAAGCGCTACTTAGATAATAATATACACGGTGTATATTCTACTGGAGTTAGTATAATACCGTTTTAGAACGGAGCTCAGATTAACCGCTAGATGTATATATATATATATATATATATTTATATATATATATGTATATATATATATATATATATATACATCTAGCGGTTAATGTAAGCTCCGTTCTAAAACGGTATTATACTAACTCCAGTAGAATATACACCGTGTATTTTATTATCTAAGTAGCGCTTTATGTAGACTCCGACCAACACGTAGGATTAAGTGGACTCCACAAAAGTATAAACCATTTTTGGGATCCGTATTTACGATATTGCATATACTTCTAAACTCCTGCGATGTTGCCAATAATTGTATTAGTAGTAGATTTTCAAATTTTACAGCAGATACCTTCTGGAACTTGAAATTTATTTAAATATCCATCAATTTAATCATGGAGGAATTTAAGGACTATTTGGCTAATTTATGTAGTTAAATATAAATTGTTAACCGCCATATACCTTTATTTTACTTTTTAGTTTTAATAAGCAAGGCGGTAATTTATATTACTTTTATATATTTTCAAACATAAGAAAGTGTGTATTATAAACTTGGAAAAGCCAAAATCTCCGTTTTTATTAATTAGTATTTTTTATTAAAATGCATTGGCACTAAAACATTTAGTACATACATGTACATATATCAAATAGAGTAATCGTGTAACAGTTTCTGAAATTAGAAGCCCCTTCGGTATGATTATAAAGTTTGTTACCACAAAAAATCTACTAGCATACACAGAGATGAGAGAGATCTACACAGAAGAAGATTTATTTTTAGCGAATGACAGGGCCATTTATGCAGCCAACCATTGGAAATACAAAATTTAAAGCTGTTGGTGTTCCGGACACGGAAAGTAAAGTAAGTACAAAAAGGGGTAAAAGTAAAATGAAAAAAAAAACTAAAATACTTATATAACATGTAGACCTGAAAGTGCGCCGGAGGGTTTGAAATAAGAATTTACCTAAGGAATGAAATAAGAGTTTACCTAATATAAAACAGATCTGAAAGAGAATAAAAAACAGATCAAAGAATTAATAGAGATTAAGTACATCCTTAAGTAACATATCTCAAATCCGCCTGCAGTTTTTTTGGGTAGATTGAGTAGCTCGACAGAACTGTTGCCGGTTCCAAGCCCAAATAAAGGAGGAGGGGGTCTACAGCCAGTTTAGCACCCTACTGATAGACTTTAAAACCATACAGCTCATAGAAACAGAATTATGCCTCGGGACAGGAATGATTTCATTACGACGACTAACGGGAGAAAGAGGACAACAAATTTGTGGTAAACGAGAAATACACTTCGCATCGGTGCTTTGAACGTAAAGTCTCTACAAGAGAGCAGAAAATTACAAAAGAGCTTGTAGAAAAAAAAATATAGACATGTGTGCGTAAAAAGATACAAAGAAAAAAGGAAAAGGGTCAAATTATTATAGATGACCATCTCATGATTTACAGTGGTGTTGCCAAAGAAACCAGAGCCAAAGAAGGAGTCGCTCTGTTAGTACACAAAATTTTTTTACACCAAATATAAAAATAGTAAGTGTAAAAATTATACTGGATGTTAAACCTCTGCATGTGGTAGCAATTCACTTCCAGAGAACAACAAAGATACCACCACAAGGGAAAACTTCTAGGAACACCTTCAGACTGTAATAAACGAGACCCCAAATGATAAATATATAATCATTATGGGTGATTTTAACGCCCGTGTTGGCAATGATTTAGTTCCAGCGATAAAACAGCGATATAACGAAAATATCAGAAATGAAAACGGAAACCTTCTAACGGACCTCTGCAGCAAAAACCAGATACGTAATAATAATACATTTTTCCCTCACAAAGAACAATACAAATACATTTTTGAAAACAGTAGAGGACAAAGATCTATTATAGACTATATTCTGTTGAATAGATAGCACTAACATCAGCAGAAATAGGAAGCGATCACAAATTGGTATTGTGCCGAATGAAAACACATATATGTGATAACAAAACACCGAAATACACCACAAAGATAAAAGTCGAAAGCTTACAGGATGACTCGACAAGATACCTATTCCAAAAAAGAAGAACCGAGAAAAACAGAAATACATATATCACAGAAAGTGATGGAGTCGAAGAAAGCTGAACAATACTTAAGTCTAATATCTTAGCCTCGGCCAAGAAAGTTCTCGGTAAAAGAAATATAAGTAAAGTGAAGGAAAAATGTAAAGAAAACAAAAAAGCTTACCTGAAATACATGTCAACCAAAACACAAGAGGCATAACATAATTACAAGACAATTAGAAACGTAACACATGCACTTATAAGAAAAATAAAAAATGGTCACTGGGAACGTTTTTCGAAAGAAATGGAACATAATTTTTCTCGTCTGCAAAAGGAAATATAGCGCTTCATCAGACGTCAAAGAACGGAGGTAAAGTAACTAATAGAACTAAAATACATAAAAAATGATACGTGGATTGACTACCTAAAAAAGCTATATACAGGAGAAGAACAAACGACGCTAGAACCGGAAACATCAGAAATTACAACATATAAAGAACTTAATATAAATGTACAGGAAGTTTGGAAAATACTTGAAAACCTGAGGAACAGAAAAGCAGCAGGTCAAGACGAGATACCAAACGAATACTGAAATATTGTGGAGCAGCAATGACAGAACAATTAACAATATTAATTAATAAAATTATAAAACACAATAAAATGCCGGAAGAATGGAGAAGGAGCGAACTAACTCTACTATATAAAAAAGGAGATAAAAACAGACAAAAAACTACAGAAGTATAAACTTGTTAAATACTACGCTAAAACTTACAACTAAAATTTTACAAGTGCTAATTAATCACAATATAAGTTTAGCAGATGAACAACCGGGTTTTTTAAGTGGTAGATCGTGTACAGATGCAAAATTCGTTATAAAGCAAATTACTGAGAAATCACTGAAGTATAATAGACTAGCATTTCTGTGTCTGATTGACCTAAAGAAAGCGTTTGACAGAGTAAGACTGAAAGATGTAATCCATCTTCTGTATAATAGAGAAGCTCTCCTAAATATTATAAAAACTATCGAAAACATCGACCAAAACAACAAAATTGAAGTCAGAATAGAGGGACAACTTACAGAACCTATAGAAATAGGCAGCAGAATAAGACAAGGGGATTCGTTGAGATTGAGCCCCATGCTCTTCAATTTGATCATGGATCAAATCATCAAAAGCGTTAACAAACGAAGAGGATACAGAATGGGAAACAAAGAAATTAAAATACTCCGTTACGCAGATGACGCAATATTAATAGCCCAAGATGAAGATAGTCTGCAAAGATTGGTCCACAAATTTAACATAAGAGCAAAAGAATTTAATATGACAATCTCATCTCAGAAAACTAAAACCATAGTAGTCAGCAAAGGACCACAGATGTAAAATAGAAATTGATGGCATTAGCAGAAACAAGACCCGACACAGCCACAACGCAAAGAATAATGGACGCGGCAGAGATGAGAGTACTGAGAAGAATTACAGGAAATACTCTGAGAAATCGAAAAGAAAATGTAACGTATAGTGTATAAATGAATGGATACAAAATAGAAAAAAAGAATGGAATAACCACATAGGTAATGGAAATAAAATACCTGGCATTATGAATATATTATGACAATTTCATCTCAGAAAACTAAAACAATAGTAGTCAGCAAAGAACCAACTAGATGTAAAATAAAAATTGATGGCATCAGTATTGAACAAATAATGAAAATAATATACTTGAACTTTATTTTACTGTAGTTTTGAAATTTTAAACTTTCTAGTGGGTATCTTTATGTCTTTATTACCAATTGTTATTAACATGCGTTTACACAACGTTATAACGTTGTGTATTATAAAAGTATTCTATTTCTTTTTATCGTAGTAAGTCATTACTCAGACAAAATATTTTGGTGTCTTATGGTATTGGTAACTTGATTCTGTAATAAAATTCATGGCAGACGACAAGCGGTTTCATAACCACTAAACATATCTATTTCTTTATTGTTTCCGTATATATTATGTGTTACAGTTATGATATTATGTTCGGTCTAATTGTTTTAAAAACTTTGTCGCTTGTATAAGCTTTAACTTTAATAATAATTTTATAGACCTTAATCATTTAGAAGTAAATGTATATATAATTTTTTTTCTGTCACTTGGTTTAAATATAGTTCTTATTATATATATGAGCAGAAAATAACACTTGTTTCAGTTCGTACGATTTGCGGTAATTTATTTAATGTTAATTCTGGAATTTCACGTTTATACTCAGTTTCTGTTGTTCCGCTTATTTATCTGAGAGATGTTACTTTTTTTTCTTGTTATTATTTCTCTTTATAAGCAATTTTACTTGTTCATTGGTGGAATAATACCTCTATGGAAGGTTATCACTTCATTTTTTGCGCGATCGTCCGATACTTCTTCTGCCGATTCGTGACTTATCTCTTCCAATTTTGACGTCACGGGTCTCCTCCATTCTGCTTATGTAATTATTCCATTCTTTTTTTCTATTTTGTGTAAATTCATTTATACACTTTACGTTACATTTTCTTCTAATGTCTTCACTTCTCTTTTGATTTCTCAGCGTATTTCCTATAATTGTTCTCAGTACTCTCATCTCTGCCGTTTCCATTATTCTTTGCGTTGTGGCTGTGCCGGGTCTTGTTTCTGAAGCATATGTCATTATTTGTCTTACACTGGCTTTATAAATTGATATCATCTCAGTGTTAATGTGTCTGTTTAGCCATATAGTGTTATTAAGGCATCCTGCCAGTCTATTTGCTTTTAGTACTTGATCTCTCATTTCTTTGTCCAGGTCTCTATTAAGTTTTTTCTAATTCCACACTAATAGTCTCCTATTTGATAGTTCACCTATTCACTCAATCGTTATAGGTTTATTAGAAAAAAATCTGTATATCCTAATAATTAATATATAGCTTATACCGCTATAGTTTGTGCACTACATTTTATCATCCCTTTTGTGTATGGGTATGCTTTTCAGCAAGTTGGTACTTGCTCTTACTTTTAAATTGACAGGTTAGCTGTTTAACTGCCTATACTGAACTTTCTTCTTCATATTGCAAATATATATAAAAATTAATAAAAACCACTCTGACATACCATTGACTGAAATATTGGAGACCCTATATTATTCAATCAATGGAAATACTAAGATCACACGGGGGGAATATTATGGGTTATTTCTGGTTTCGTCATAATTTACACTAGTAAGTAAGTAAGTTCGTGTAACCTTCTGGCCAAGGTCTAGTGTTAGGGTTTTCAGGTCGCGCAAGCGCCCCTAACATGACTTAACGACTACTTTCGTAGCCGGGACCGACGGCTTTACGTACCCTCCGAAGCACGGTGGCAGCGCAGTTAAATTAGAAATTGAAAATTTTGTCGGTGCCAGGATTCAAACCCGGGCCCTCCAGCTTGTTAAACCAGTAACACAGCCACTGAGCTACGGCTGCCACATAATTTACACTGAAAATACTAACAAGAGAGTGCTCTCACTTCCACATGTTAAAATTGATATATAGTACCAACAGATGCTAGTTATATACCATCAGTACTAATAAAATGGAAACTATTAAATTAATATCAATTTCATTTAATCAAACGTACTAACCATAAACATGGTCATTTAAGGAAACACCTCAAAAATATTGACAAAAAATTAAAAATAGCTTAAGCGTTATACAAGTAACAGAGCAGCAAAGCTCACAGCATGAGAATATTGCCTCGTACTTTTATATAGCAATTTGTTCTCACAATTTTATAGTTTTTTGAAAAATGAACTCCGATTAGAAGATTAAAACGTCAAACAAAATGTAAAAACCTATTCATATTTTGTGATACAAAATCTTCAATTTCGATATTGAATATTCTTAATAAATGTATAATCTAATATTTAAGCCTGTTTATGTTTTACAGACTTGGAAAACACTAAACAGACAAATATTTATTCCTTTATGTACTAGGTTCTAAAAAAAGTGTACTCAAAACAAATAAATATTATCTACCAAGTGTTTTATTCCAGTTTCATATGAAAGCACCAGATATTAGATATGTATTATAAATTTCGTCATAGGTGCAAATTTGAGATAAAAACCAAATGATAGAGCATATAGTGAAATATAAATATCTTAGAATACCTGTATCGAGCGAGGATAAGATAAGGTTATTGATGAGGAAAAAAAGACCTATCGCTGAGGAAGTGAAAAAGTAATTGGCAAACGCAAATGAAATATGCATTACAATCTATCATAATACACATATATTCGTACTGCAGAAACAAGACAATTAATAAACACGTTAAGGGAATCTTAATAATAAGCAAAATTTAACTTTTAATACACAGAAGAAATAACGATATGCAGAAGAAACACAAATTAAAAAACGTTATCCACTTATTGTACGCAAGAGAGATACCTCTAGGAAAAATCAAAACGACCGAAAATATATACCAAAATAACACAATAAAAGTAAAAGTAGAAAAAGAACCAACCGACCCTAATAAAGCTGACAATGGGATAAGGCAGGGATATTTCCTGAGTCCTCTATTGTTCAACCTGATTATGGATGAAATAATAAAAAAGTAAGAACTAAAAAAAGATACCAAATGGAAGAAAAACAAATTAAAATTGCTGTGCAAACGACGCAATACTACTCTTTCAAAATGAAGATGATTTACAACGTGTGCTGCACCAATTTCATATAACTGCCAGAAAATTTAACATGTTAATTTCCCCAAAAGAGACAAAATTCATGGTTACAACAGCAAATTTACTAAGATGTTAATTGGAGCTGAAAGGTTAGATAATAGAACAAGTGATCGAGTTTAAATATCTAGCCATCACATTATCTAGCTACGGAAAGCTCGAAACTGAAGTGGAAGATCCAGTGAATAGAGCAAACAGAGCCGCAGGCTGACTAAATGAAACAATATGAAGCAATAAAACTATCGGGAAAGAAACGAAAGGCAGAATTTACAAAACAGTCATCAGACCAATGACATACGCGGCAGAAACAAGACCTGACACAGAGAGGACAAAAAGGATATTAGAAACAGCAGAGATGAAAACACTTAGAAAAATTGATGGTAAGCCACTATGGGACAGAGCTAGAAGTACAGATATACGACGTAGATGCAAGATGGAGAAGATCAAGAACTGGTTAAGAAATAGAAGAGTAGAATGGAACGATCATATAAGCCGAATGACAACAAATAGAGTAGTAAAGATGGCAAGAGACGGTCAACCCGTAGGAAGACGATCAGTAGGAAGATCACGAAAACGATGGAACGGCAACTTACTGGAGGCACATTGAAAAATGACAGTCATGTCTATATAAATAGAAGAAGAAGAAGATACACAGGATAAACATTAAAATTGCTGCAAGAAAGATAAAATAAATCAGTCATATTAATGTAGAATAGCAGAGGACAGAGTATTTAGAGAAAATAATGAATCAGTCATATTAATGTAGAATAGTAGAGGAAAGAGTATTTGTCATAGCTTTGGACAAGTGCCCAATTAAAAAAAGAACACAGGTCGTTCAAAAAAGACGGAACTCTAAAAAGAAAATAGAATAGATTTAAAAAAATAAAAGCATAAACATGTCTTTTCCTACTTTTTTAATATTGAAAATACGTAAATAGAACATTGAATTAAAATGTAATCTTTGATAATCTCTGATAAACCCATCACCTGAACAGTGGCACCGATATATGTAGTTGAAATTGTTTACACTTATTTTAACTGTTTATTTTGTTATTATCTAGATATGAGTTGCGACCGATATCACAAACTTATTTATTTTTCACAAAGAGGCTCTTTAATACCTAAAATTATTACTATACAAATCTGATTCGAAATATCGTCAAAAAGTAATACACGGCATGTAAAATTTAAATTTTTAATAAAAAGTAAAAGATTAGGCATTACTTATGGGATTCAAAGAACGCGCGTTAGGGAAGATTGAAGTACTATCGTATCGAAGCGGTGATAAGATCACCGCAATCGGGCATACCCCGGGTAATGATTAATTAATTAATCGGCTAATTCTTCAGTCACCCCTTTAATATGATTTTGTCAAATTGGTCCTTTTTAGAACCAACTATTCTAATAACATATATCTATAACTGTTAAGGGTATATCTAGAGATCAAGAAACTTTACTTTACTTAAACTTATCAGACATATGAGCTAAACACGAATGTAACTTATCTCTAGTGCAGGAAACACATATAGTATCTAACCTAGGGTATTTGGTATATAGCTGATCGCAGAAAACCAGATCATAGATATAGACATGCTATTTCTGTCGCAAAAGAAGCAAAGAATAACTTAAAGTAAGAAAGGACAAAACCAGTCAGCCGAGAGAACCTTTTAACGATGTTGAGCTTGGATCCACCATCTACATATTTAATGAAAAATAATACAACTACCGACATTGAGGATCTGAGCACAAAGCTTATTACGAAACCTGGACCAAAAACATTCTACAATGGCTTATCCGCATGATGAACAACTGTATTCAAATTATGGAGATAGCCAAAATTTAGAGACAAGCCAAAGTTGTTACCTTGCTTAAACTTGGCAAAAAAAAAGACGGGTACGAAAAATATCCGGTATCAGGGGTGGTATTTTTCAACCAATTTAAGACACCTTAAATTACAGAATATTTCTCCAAAAACTATATGATATCCCCTTAGATAACAAGCTCACTTACATTGTCTGCGTATGCCAACATAAGAGAATATTTTTTGTATCACTCACTGGTAAGAGTAGCAGATGAAGAACGGTCTCGCTTGGGGTAGCATAAAGGCACCTACACTGTATAACATTTACACAAACAAACGATCCATACCGGTAGATACTAGGACTTCTATTATATAGACGAGACACCTATTATTGCACAATAAAAATAAACTATGAATAAATTTTCAGCCAAAACCCCTGAAAAACTCGTGGGTGCTCCTTCAATTTCCTCAACATAGACGTTTTCACAAAACTGAACATCCAATCTTGTCATAAAATCATTGAACTGTAGACTTCCTATAAATTCCTTGAAAATAGTTTGTATCACACCGGGTCAGTCATAGATTATTGTTTAAAACTAAAAGGTAAATTGAGAACCAGAAATAATATTCTTCGCAAGCTTGTCAGCTAAAAATGAGGCGCACGTCCTTCCGCCCTTAAAACATAGACGCTTGTACTATATGCTTCTGCTGCCAAATATACCTTGTTAGACAAATTAACCATTCTTTCTTTTTGTGCACACTACTACCCATTTTAACACAAAAATATCTATTGTAGCACTTAACCATATTTATTTTGAGATAACCTTCTATCGAGATATCACATGTAGTACACAAATAAGACCAGAACTAAAATATTAAAACAGTTTTATACAATATATCGCAGAAGATTGAATAAAATAAAAGTAGTTTTTATTAATCAGATGCTTACATAAAATGTACAAAGACACTCACGTAAACAAAATATATTACGAAATTTCTGTAATTAAAAAAAACATCAAGTCCGGCATTGAACTAATAAAATTATATTAAATGAAAAAACAACATCTTTAAAAATACAGAAAAAATAAAATTTTCTATGCAAGCGAACATTCCATTCAATAATAAGCCCAAATCCTTTTGTATCTTCATACCTGTTTTTTAAAGAACCAGTTACATTTTAGTACGTAGTTATACCAGGTAATATGATATCCTCTGTTACACAGTGTTATGCGTATGACATTCCACTGTCTACAAACAGTAGATAAAAATAAGGAGCCCATATAAACCGTTCAGGGTATATGTTGAAAATATACGGTATAATCGCACAGTTGCCAAACTCTCAGAGTTTAGTTAAACCGATAAACGTATGGTTCAAATATACAATGAAGAAGATCTGAACGACCCCTATAATATATACACGTGAACTAAGCGATATACATTTATGATACAGGGGTATTTACGGGCTCCAAAAAATTTTGATAAATTATTAAACTCTACATGCTGATGAATCGACTGAACCAATATTACGGAATTGTCAAGTGAGCTCCGTATATCGGTATCCACTTGACCACGGAGCTCAATTGAACCTGAATTTTAACATGGGCGGAGTTCACTTAATGCCGTAGATATATATATATATATATATATGTATATATATATATATGTATATATATATATATATATATATATATATATATATATATATATATATATATATATATATATATATACATATACATATACGTTGCAGTCATTTAGCATCACCAAGAAATGCTATCATTTTCTATTTATAAGTCGTGTATGTTCGTTTAGTGCACCTTTGTAGGCTTGGCACCGTTGTCGGTTTTTCAATAATCCGATTTTTTTATAAATTAAATTTTTTACATCAAACCATCATTTTGACATTGGGAGGTAAAATTACTGTATTTGGTATATATATACCAAATATAATATAATATATATATATATATATATATATATATATATATATATATATATATATATATATATATATACATATATATATATATATACATATATATATATATATATATATATATATATATATATATATATATATCTACGGCATAAAGTGGACTCCGCCCATGTTAAAATTCAGGTTCAATTGAGCTCCGTGGTCAAGTGGATACCGATATACGGAGCTCACTTGACCAATCCATAATATTGGTTCTGTCGATTCATCAACATGTAGAGTTTAATAATTTATAAACATTTTTTGGAGCCCGTAAATACCCCTGTATCATAAATGTATATCGTTTAGTTCACGTGTATATATTATAGGGGTCGTACAGATCTTCTTCAATGTATATTTGAACCATACGTTTATCGGTTTAAGTAAGCTCTGAGAGTTTGGCAACTGTGCGATTATACCGTATATTTTCAGCATATACCCTGAACGGTTCATATGGGCTCCTTATTTTTATCTACTGTTCGTAGACAGTGTAATCTAATACGCATTACACTGAGTAACAGAGGATATCTTATTACCTGGTATAACTACGTACTAAAAGGTAACTGGTTCTTTAAAAACAGGTATATAGATACAAAAGGATTTGGGCTTATTATTTAATGGAATATTCGCTTGCATAGGAAATTTTATTTTTTCTGCATTTTTAAAAATGTTGTTCTTTTATTTAATATATATTTATTAGTGCAATGCCGAACTCGATGTTTTTTTTAATTACAGAAATTTCGTAATATATTTTGTTTACGTGAGTATGTCTTTGTACGTCTTATGTAAGCATCCGATTAATAAAAACTAATTTTATTTCATCCAATCTTCTGCGATATCTTTTATAAAGCTTTTTTATTATTTTAGTTCTGGTCTTATTTGTGTACTACATATGATATCTCGATGAACGGTTATCTCAAAATAAATATGGTTAAGAGCTACAATAGATATTTTTGTGTTAAAATTGGTAGTAGTGTGCACAAAAACAAAGAATGGTTAATTTGTCTAACAAGGTATATTCGGCGGCAGATGCATATAGTGCAAGCGTCTATGTTTTAAGGGTGGAAGGATGTGCACCTCATTTTTAGCTGACAAGCTTGCGAACAATATTATTTCTGGTCCTCAATTTACCTTTTAGTTTTAAACAATAATCTGTGACTGACCCCGTGCGATACAAACTATTTTCAAGGAATTTATAGGGAGTCTACGTTCAACAATCATGACATTATTGGATGTTCAGTTTTGTGAAAGCGTCTATGTTAGGGAAATTGAAGGAGCACACACGAGCTTTTCAGGGGTTTTGGCTGAAAATTGATTCATAATTTATTTTTATTGTGCAATAATAGGTGTATCGTCTATATAATAGAAGTCCTAGTATCTACCGGTATGGATTGTTCGTTTGTGTAAATGTTATACAGTGTAGGTGCCTTTATGCTACCCCAAGCGAGACCGTTCTTCATCTGCTATTCTTACCATTGAGTGATATAAAAAATATTCTCTTGTGTAGGCATAAGCAGACAATATAAGTGAGTTTGTTATCCAAGGGGATATCATATAGTTTTTGATAAAATATTCTGTAAGTTAAGGTGTCGTAAGCGGCATTTAGATTGAAAAATACCACCACTGATACCCGATATTTTTCGTACCCATCTTTGATTTAGTATTTGTGATGTACATTACTTTGAATAGCTGACAAACTAAAAATTTCGGCTGATAGTTTTTGTGGTCGTTGCCAATTTTAAGCAAGGTAACAACTTTGGCTTGTCTCTAGACTTTGGGTATCTCCTAATTTGAATACAGTTGTTCATCATCTGGATAAGCCATTGTAGTGTTTTTGGTCCAGATTTCGTAATAAGCTTTGTGCTCAGATCCTCAATGTCGGTATTTGTATTATTTTTCATTAAATATGTAGATGGTGGATCCAAGCTCAAAATCATTAAAAGGTTCTCTTAGCTGACTGGTTTTGTTCTTTCTTACTTTGAGTTATTCTTTGCTTTTTTTTCGATAGAAATAGTATGTCTATATCTATAATGTGGTTTTCAGCAATCAGCTATATACCAAATACCCTAGGTTAGGCCCTATATGTGTTTCCTGTACTAGAAATTAGTCAGATTCGTGTATAGCTCATATGTCTGATAAGTTTAAATAAAGTAAAGTTTCTTGATTTTTAGATATACCCTTAACAGTTATAGACATATGTTATTAGAATAGTTGGTCCTAAAAAGGACCAATTTGACAAAATCATATTAAAGGGGTGACTGAAGAATTAGCCGATTAATTAATTAATCATTACCCGGGGTATGCCCGATTGCGGTGGTCTTATTAGTACTTCAGTCTTCCTAAAGACTCGTTTTTTAAACCCCATAAGTAATGCGTAATCTTTTACTTTTTATTAAAAATTTAAATTTTACATGCCGTGTATTACTTTTTGAAGATATGTCGAATCAGATTTGTATAGTAATAATTTTAGGTTCTAAAGAACCTCTTTGTGGAAAATAAATAAGTTTGTGATATCTGTCACAACTCATATATAGATAATAAAAAAATAAACTGGTAAAATAAGTGTAAACAATCTTAACTACATACATCGGCGCCACTGTTCAGGTGATGGGTTTATCACAGATATCAAAGGTTACATTTTAATTCAATGTTCTATTTACGTATCTTCAATATTAAAAAAGTAGAAAAAGACATGTTTATGCTTTTATTTTTTTAAATCTATGCTATTTTCTTTCTAGAGTTTCGTCTTTTTTGAACGACCTGTGTTCTTTTTTCAATTGGGTACTTGTCCAAAGCTATGACAAATACTCTGTCCTCTGCTATTCTACATTAATATGACTGATTTATTTTATCTTTCTTGCAACTGTTTTAATGGTTATCCTGTGTATCTTCTTCTTCTTCTACTTTTTCTTTTCATATAGACATAACTGTCTGTTTTTCAATGTGCCTCCAGTAAGTTGCCTTTCCATAGTTTTTGTGGTCGTCCTACTGATCGTCTTCCTATGGGTTAACCGTCTCTTGCCGTCTTTATTGTTTTATTTGTTGTCATTCGGCTTATATGATCGTTTCATTCTACTCTTCTATTTCTTAACCAGTTTTTGATGTTCTTCACCTTGCATCGACGTCATATATCTGTACTTCTAGCTCTGCCCCATAGTGTCTTACCATCAATTTTTCTAAGTGTTTTCATCTCTGCTGTTTCATATCCTTTTTGTCCTCTCTGTGTCAGATCTTGTTTCTGCCGCGTATGTCATTATTGGTCTGATGACTGTTTTGTAAATTCTGCCTTTCGTTTCTGTTTCGATATTTTTATTTCTTCATAATGTTTCATTTATGCAGCCTGTGGCTCTGTTTGCTCTATTCACTGGGTCTTCCACTTTAGTTTCGAGCTTTCCGTAGCTAGATAATGTGATGCCTAGATATTTAAGCTCTAACACTTGTTCTATTATATGACCTTCCAGCTCCAATTAACATCTCAGTAAATTTGCTGTTGTAACCATGCATTTTGTCTCTTTTGGGCAAATTAACATGTTAAATTTTCTGGCGGTTATATGAAATTGGTACAGCATACGTTGTAAATCATTTTCACTTTAAAAGAGTAGTATTGCGTCGTCTGCACAGCAGATTATTTTAATTTGTTTTTCTTCCATTTGGTATCCTTTTTTAGTTCTTATTTTTTATTATTTCATCCATAATCAGGTTGAATAATAGAGGACTCAGGTAATATTCCTGTCTTATTCCATTGTCACCTTCAATAGGGTCGGTTAGTTCTTCTTCTACTTTTACTTTTATTGTGTTGTTTTGGTATATATTTTCGATCGTTTTGATTTTTCCTAGAGGTATCTCTCTTGCGTACAATAAGGGGATAACGTTTTTTTAATTTGTGTATCTTCTGTATATCATTATTTCTTTTGTGTATTAAAAATTAAATTTTGGTTATTATTTCGTAAGATTCTCTTAACGTGTTTATTAATTGTCTTGTTTTATGTGTATCAAGATATGTGTGTCATGATAGATTGTAATGCATATTTCATTTAATGTAATTAAAGTGCTCTTTGCGTTTGCCTATTACTTTCTCACTTCCTTAGCGATAGGTCTTTTTTTCCTCATCAATAACCTTATCCTCGCTCGATACAGCTATTTTAACCCTCTATAGCCCCGTGTGTACTCAAGGTAACAAAGGAGTTTTTGATGCAGAAAACTTTTTTAAAACAATTTCCGACTCTAGTATGCCCTCTGTTAATTTCAGGCAATATTTGGTTATACATTTTAATACACTCTATGAACCTATGACGAAACCTATATGGAAATGTTTAACAGTATGTCAAATGGACATGACTGCCTTATTAGTTTGTATTTTCGATCGTGATTTATTGTTATAAATTGTGTACAATTTATATAAAAATACATACAGAGGCATTATATCAGCATTTAGATATTGATTACCGTTGACATTTGTTTATTTTAGTGTGTTGTTTCAGTACTGTGATAAAAAACAGGTATGTTGCTTTGAATCCACACTTTACCATATTATTTTAAATTATTTGTTAAGATCGATACAAAAACGTTCTACGGGAAAAGCAGTAAATATCCGAGGAATCCAAAGACTCTGACTTTGATAGTGATAATAAGAAAGTAATAATAAATTTTCCAGGTACCCAGATATTAATCGATCCAGAATCAAATAAAATGGAAAATAAAGACGATTTGTACGAAGCAAATTTAGACCAGGATACCAATTTAGATTTAGACTAAGATGAAGATGAGGGCGATACCGATAAAACTGAAAAACACACTGAACAAAATGTGCTCAAAAGGTCAAAAATGATCGTAAAAAACATTCAGTGGAAGAGTGGTTCTCGAACAGTATTTCCAATTCCAGAATGGAAAGGTAATTTACCAACATGCAAATTATTAGAACCGGAATCCCCTCTACATTATTTTAAAAAGATGATATCTACCAATATGCTGGAAAACATAGTAGAACAAAGTAATTTGTATTCACTGCAAAAGAATATAAATAAACCATTGAATATGACACTAGCAGAATTAAACCAATTTATTGGATCTGTTCTACTGATGTCAATATATGGCTTGGCTATGGTCAATATATCTCTATCAAGATCATTTTGGCAGAAGGAAACACGTATTGCTCAAATAGTCGATACTATATCTAGGAATCGCTGGGAAGAAATGAAAACTAAAACGCATTTCAATAATAACGAAAATATGGTCAACAATAATGATAAGTTATACAAAATTAAACCATTCATCACCGGTCTATTTTAAAATTTTCAAAGTATTCCAATGAGTGAAAAATTGTGTATTGATGAACAAATGATACCATTCAAAGAGGCACATTCTTTAAAACAATATATGAAGAACAAACCCAAAAAATGGGGATACAAGGCATTTGTTTTGTGTGATAGCAATGGTATTGTTTATAACTGGGAATTATATACAGGAACTGTTAAAGATCCCCTTCATTTACCTAATGTAGACACCAGCGGTAATGTAGTAATAAGATTGTGTGAGATAATCAAACCAAACAAATACTATAAAGTATATTTTGACAACTGGTTCAATGGCATTCAGTTGCAGATTGAAATGGAAAACGTGGACTGCAATGTTTGGGAACTGTTCTTCCAAACAGATTGCCTTATTGCCATTTTTCTGATGACAAGAATATGAAGAAACAGGGCAGAGGTACTGTAGTAGAAAAGCACGCTACAGTAGATGGCATAAGACAAACAGCGTTAAAGTGGTACGATAATAAACCGGTTCATTTGCTTAGTACATTTGTTGTTTCTAAGCCTACTTCGTTAGTCAAGAGGTGGGATAAGAAACAAAAATCAAGAATTATTGTATGCTGTCCAAATTCAGTACAATTTTATAATAAATTTATTGGAGGTGTCGATCTTATGGATTCACTAATTGCTCTTTACCGAACAGACATAAGATCTAAAAAGTGGTATCTAAAAATATTTTTTCACCTTCTGGATTTAGCTGTTGTTAACAGCTAGTTGTTGCATCGTCGTGATTGCGATTACTTTGAAATTAAAAAGAAAAACCAGTTACCTTTGTTACAGTTTAAGTCCCACTTATGTAGCGTACTGTTAGCAAGCAATGATCAGATCAAAAACAAAGGACGTCCCAGGCTCAGTGAAATTGAGAACGAAATTGTAAAAAAACAGAGGAGAGGATCTACTGCTATTGTACTACCAAAGGAAGTTAGGCTTGACCAAACCTTCTACTGGCCAGTAATTTCTGAAAAAAAGGAAAGATGCAAAAAACCAGGATGCTGTAATACTTCTAAAGTAATGTGCGATAAATGTAAAGTTGCTTTATGTTTTACAACTAACTACAAATATTTGTTTTTTTGAATGACATAATAAATAAGTATATAACTTAATTCGTTAGTTTTTGCTAAACACTCCCAAAACTCTCCCCAAACGAAATTTAAAAAATCTAAAAAAATTACTAGTTGTAAAAAATTGTAAATTGTAAAAAAACAGAGGAGAGGATCTACTGCTATTGTACTACCAAAGGAAGTTAGGCTTGACCAAACCTTCCACTGACCAGTAATTTCTGAAAAAAAGGAAAGATGCAAAAAACCAGGATGCTGTAATACTTCTAAAGTAATGTGCGATAAATGTAAAGTTGCTTTATGTTTTACAACTAACTACAAATATTTGTTTTTTTGAATGACATAATAAATAAGTATATAACTTAATTCGTTAGTTTTTGCTAAACACTCCCAAAACTCTCCCCAAACGAAATTTAAAAAATCTAAAAAAATTACTAGTTGTTGTTAATGGATATTTGAGCACATATACAAATTAAAACATTTTATAAACAAACAAGTTTACAAAAAAGTCGGGCAATAGAGGGCTAAGATATTTATATTTCACTATATGCTCTATCATTTGGTTTTCATTTATAATTTGCACCTATGACGAAATTTATAATATCTAAGATCTGGTGCTTTCATATGAAACTGAAATAAAACACTTCTTAGATAATATTTATTCGTTTTGAGTACACTTTTCTTAGAACCTAGTATATAAAAAAATAAATATTTGTCTGTCAACAAATTTCTTTATAAAAGTACGAGGCACTATTCTCATGCTGTGAGCTTTGCTGCTCTGTTACTTTTATAACGCTTAAGCTATTTTTAATTTATTGTCAATATTTTTGAGGTCTGTTATCTTAAATGATCATTTTTAAGGTTAGTACGTTTGATTAAATGAAATTGACATTAATTTAATAGTTTCCATTTTCTTAGTGCTGATGGTATATGACTAGCATCTGTTGGTACTATATATCAATTTCAACATGTGGAAGTGAGAGCACTCTCTTGTTAGTAATTTCAGCGTAAATTTTGACGAAACCAGAAATAACCCATATTATTCTCCCCGTGTGATCTTAGTATTTCCGTTGATTAAATAGTATAGGGTATCCAATATCAATATCTAATGTTGATTTTTAAATGCACACTTTAGATACTCTGTTTTTGTTTACCTTATTTTTAGACCTTTTTGCTCAAGCGCCCATCTCCATTGTCTCAATCATTAATTCAATTATCTCTCCTTATCTCTTACTAACACCACATCGTTAGCATACATAAGGCACCAAGGGATATCTCCTTAACATGTTTTCGTTAATTTTTCCAACACTAATTAGAAGAGATAAGGGATTAGCACTGACCCCTGATGCAATACTATTCTCAAATGAAATTTATCAGTCTTACCCTCACTTGTTCTAACATTAGTTTTCCATTACTTGCCTTATGATAAAAATTGCATCCGTTGTTGATATGCCTTGCATGAATTTAAACTGATTTCCTAATATTTCTGTTTTTTCCTCTATCCTACTATTAATTATTCTCTCCCACAGTTTCATGGTGTGACAGAGTAGTTTTAGGGCTCTATAGTTTGTACAGAGTTAACATCTACTTTGTTTTTGTATACAGGTACTAAAATGCTACTTCTCCATTCATCCGGTATTCGCCTTACTTTCAAAATTCTATTAAATAGTCCTGTTAGCCAACTTGTTCCTGATTTTCCTAATGCTGATCATATATATCCAGGGATGCCATCAGGACCTATGCCTTTTCTTTTTTCATCTTATGTAGCTCTTGAATTACTTCCGCGGTCGTCATTTTCGGCACCATTGCTATTACTGTCTCTGTTAGGTCCCTTAAGCTAGCGGGGACACATGAGCGGAATCCAATTTAACCTACGTAATATTTTTTCACCAATTTTTCACTAATTTATTACCACCCTAATAATTTTTCACCA
This sequence comes from Diabrotica undecimpunctata, assembly GCF_040954645.1. NCBI lineage: Eukaryota > Metazoa > Arthropoda > Insecta > Coleoptera > Chrysomelidae > Diabrotica > Diabrotica undecimpunctata. The sequence continues at coordinate 109,013,712 of NC_092805.1, forward strand.
CCAAACCAACCTTAAGGGGAGCGATTCTGCTGGCTTAAGGTTCAAGCTAGCAGAATTCAAAAAAAAAACTTTTTGTTGATGGCATATTTTTTCACCAATTTTTCACTAATTTATTACCACCCTAATAATTTTTCACCACCAAACCCCCCTTAATGGGAGCGATTCTGCTGGCTTAAGGTTCAAGCTAGCAGAATTCAAAAAAAAAACTTTTTGTTGATGGCATATTTTTTCACCAATTTTTCACTAATTTATTACCACCCTAATAATTTTTCACCACCAAACCACCCTTAATGGGAGCGATTCTGCTGGCTTAAGGTTTAAGCTAGCAGAATTCAAAAAAAAAACTTTTTGTTGATGGCATATTTTTTCACCCATTTTTCACTAATTTATTACCACCCTAATATTTTTTCACCACCAAACCACCCTTAATGGGAACGATTCTGCTGGCTTAAGGTTCAAGCTAGCAGAATTCAGAAAAAAAAATTTTTGTTGGTGGCATATTTTTTCACTAATTTTTCACTAATTTATTACCACCCTAATAATTTTTCACCATCAAACCACCCTTAATGGGAGCGATTCTGCTGGCTTAAGGTTTAAGCTAGCAGAATTAAAAAAAATATTTATGATCTACTACAGTGTTCTGCTAGGTTTTTACGAATTTATTACAACTTTAGTAATTTTTCACCCCTTACTACCCCTTTAACAAAAATTAAATAAATTTGTTTTTTCAAAAATACTTGAATACATTTACACGGTGTGTGTGTGCGAGTGTGTGTGTGTGTGTGTGAAAAACACTTCTGTTGTAATAATTGGTATATTTAATTAAAAATTACTACTTACCTATTACTTATTAATTACTTACTAAAAGTACTACAAATTTCACTGGACTGATAAGTCCGAAAACGTTTTGAACTTAATCCTTTAGGATTTTTAAAATTTAATTAAATATACCAATCACAACAGTGTTTTACTTCAATGTTCGAGTTTTTTAACTATATGATATACAGCCAACTCACGAGAATGATCCCTTTTTAAGTTGTAAAATTTTGTTAAAAAATAGGTGGTGTACAAAACAACAATATTGCAATGTTTAGCATATAAAAAAGTTGGTGAAGTTGGTGTTTGTGTAAATTCTAGCATTTAAAGATGTAAACTACTTTCCTTATTTGAATTTCTAGTATTTATGGGAATTATCTTCCACACTGACACATACGGATTTCAAGATTGGAGGGTTATTGGAAAACAGATCCACTATTCAGCTTAAAATCTTTTTTGCAGAACATCGGAAGAGATCTTTTTCTTATAATTTTAAGGTGCTTAATCTTCATCCATAATCCAATGGGACCGAATGTTATTCCTGAAGATCGGTTTTATAGAATAAGAACAGTTATAGACTTTTTAATAATAAAATGACTGCTCTGCGTTATCCAGTAAAATAATTATCGCTAGATGAATCGATGGTACCGTGGAAAGTTAGACTTAGTTTTAAACAATATACTAAACAAAAGACATAAAAGACGATATCAAGGTTAGAATTAATTCGTAAATTAATTTATAAAAAAGCAAAGAAAGACGGAATATCGCACGCGAACATTTACCTATAAATAATTGCTAATAAATCGGACAAACGCGAAACGAAAACGAAAAGATGCAGAGTATGTCCTATCCTAAAAATAAGAAAAAACCCAATTTATGAGTGTGTGGATTGTGCCGAGAAACCAGATCTCTCCGTGGGCGATTCTTTCAAACATTTTCATAAACAAAATAAATAAGTTAATATTTTTTTGTAATAACCTTTAATTTTTACCTATATTCAACTGACAATGAATGAAAAATCGACAAAGAATTAAAATACAAATATCTTTAAATTTTTAAAATGCTGCTAATATAAATTTATTTTACTACGCAAATAATCTATATCAGCTGTTCTGACCAACCGGTAATTTCGGTCTCATTTGAATATACCTACTTAAAATGTTTTGCAATATAAATTCTTTATGTTATACACCTAATCTTAAAATTATGTTTTGACCAATCGTTAATACTCTTCTTATTTAAATATTATTAAAATATTAAATACCTAAATTATTTTTCAAATTTTCATCTACCTAATGAATGCAAATCTTTTAACAATAGGGTGCAATAGGTGCGCACGATCCCGACGACCCTCCTTTACAATCAGATAAATAATGTAATAGACGTAATAAAATTATTTCAATTTGAATATTTCTTACCTGGTAATTTATTCTGTGAAATATAAAAATTCCATTGTATTTACTAAAACTCAACTTGATTTCAGTTATTTTATATTCATAAAAAGGACTAACGATTCGATTTCGCTTAGCCATGTAATACGACTCGAATCAGAGTCAATTTTTTAAAACGGGTAAAATTTATAGTCTTTGGAATAAAGTGTTTTCATATTTTTAATATTTAAACATTGAAAAAATAAATATTAGTTAGTATAGAATAACATTTGAAAATGTTTTTCAATTAGGGTAGTTGAGAAAAACATGACTAGGCTGGTAAAAATATAGTAAAATTCTAGCAGAGCACTCTTGTGTTTTCAAAAAGATTTTTTATTCACCTAGCGTCAATGTGTATCTTGTTAAATGTTTCCCATTATCTGAAGCTTAGGGGGTCAAAAATTATAAGGGTGGATCAAATTTAGTAAAAACCAAGCAAGTAATTTATATTTTCAGTTACAAGTAGAATACAGTAAAATTATAAAAATAGATTTTTTATCACCTTAAATTTTAAGGTAGTAGAATTATTGACTCCTCATAGAGGGTAGTTGAAGGGTGAAAAATTACTAGGATGGTAATGTATTAGTACAAATCTAGCATAATACTGTAGTATCTCATATTTCCGAAAAGATTTGCTTTGCATTCAACCAGCGTAAATGTGTAGATGGTGGAATTGGTGAAGTTCGTTAACATTTAGTAAAAACTAACCAGAGAGTTTCTTATTTTACTTATAAATAGTATTTAGTAAAATTATAAAACAAAACTTTTTCACCTTTAATTTAAACATAGCAGAACTATTGACTTCCACTAAGGGTTAGTCGAGGGATAAAAAATTACTAAGTTGGTAATAAATTCGTAAAAACAGCAAAATACTGTGGTATATCATAAATAATTTTTTTTAATTACGCTGGCTCGAATATTAAGCTAGCAGGAATGTTTCCAAATAAGATTGGTTTAGAGATGGAAACTTATCAGGGTAAAAATACTTTTTTATGTCAGTTATAAGTAGAGGATAGTGAAATTGTAAAAAAAGATTTTTTTCACGTTAAATTTTAACCTAACAGAATTATTGACTTATCACAAGGGGTAGTTTAGGTGTGAAAAATTACTAGGGTGGTAATAAATTAGTAAAACCTTAGCAGAATACTGAGGTATTTCAAAAATAGGTTTATGGGAGCAAAATTATCAGGATGGTCAAAGTTTAGTATAAACTTAACAAAACACTTTTTTTATTTCAGTTATAAGTAGTGGACAGTAAATTTGAAAAAAAATTTCTCCTTAAATTTTAATCTAACACAATTATTGACTTTTCACAAGGGGTAGTTAAGGGGTGAAAAATTACTAGAATGGTAATAAATTCGTAAAAACCTAGCAAAACACTGTGGTATATTATAAATATGTTTTTTAATTCTGCTGGCTTGAACCGCAAGCCAGCAGAACCGCAAGCCAGCAGAATGGCTCCCCTTAAGGGTGGTTTAATGGTGAAACAATATTAGGGTGGTAATAAATTAGTGAAAAATGGGTGAAAAATATGCCATCAACAAAAATTTTTTTTTTTGAATTCTGCCATCTTGAACCTTAAGCCAGAAGAACCGCTCCCATTAAGGGTGGTTTGGTGGTGAAAAATTATTAGGGTGGTAATAAATTAGTGAAAAATGGGTGAAACTATATGTCATCAACAAAAAGTTTTTTTTTTTGAATTCTGCTAGCTTGAACCTTAAGCCAGCAGAATCGCTCCCATTAAGAGGGGTTTGGTGGTGAAAAATTATTAGGGTGGTAATAAATTAGTGAAAAATTGGTGAAAAAATATGCCATCAACAAAAAGTTTTTTTTTTTAATTCTGCTAGCTTAAACCTTAAGCCAGCAGAATCGCTCCCATTAAGGGTGGTTTGGTGGTGAAAAATTATTAGGGTGGTAATAAATTAGTGAAAAATGGGTGAAAAAATATGTCATCAACAAAAAGTTTTTTTTTTGAATTCTGCTAGCTTGAACCTTAAGCCAGCAGAATCGCTCCCATTAAGGGGGGTTTCGTGGTGAAAAATTATTAGGGTGGTAATAAATTAGTGAAAAATTGGTGAAAAAATATGCCATCAACAAAAAGTTTTTTTTTTGAATTCTGCTAGCTTGAACCTTAAGCCAGCAGAATCGCTCCCATTAAGGGGGGTTTGGTGGTGAAAAATTATTAGGGTGGTAATAAATTAGTGAAAAATTGGTAAAAAAATATGCCATCAACAAAAAGTTTTTTTTTTGAATTCTGCTAGCTTGAACCTTAAGCCAGCAGAATCGCTCCCCTTAAGGTTGGTTTGGTGGTGAAAAATTATTAGGGTGGTAATAAATTAGTGAAAAATTGGTGAAAAAATATGCCATTAACAAAAAGATTTTTTATTTTATTATTCTGCTAGCTTGAACCTTAAGCCAGCAGAATCGCTCCCATTAAGGGTGGTTTGGTGGTGAAAAATTATTAGGGTGGTAATAAATTAGTGAAAAATGGGTGAAAAAATATGCCATCAACAAAAAGTTTCTTTTTTGAATTCTGCTAGCTTGAATCTTAAGCCAGCAGAATCGCTCCCCTTAAGGTTGGTTTGGTGGTGAAAAATTATTAGGGTGGTAATAAATTAGTGAAAAATGGGTGAAAAAATATTACGTAGGTTAAATTGGATTCCGCTCATGTGTCCCCGCTAGCTTAAGGGTCCTGTCTCTGTTGCCTCTATAGATGCTTTCTCAAACTCTTAGTTTAATTGGTCGTTAAAGAACTCCTTGTAGCTATTTTTTAGATCATTTCCTTGCATAAATAGTTTAATGTATTTATCTCGTATACATTTAATCTGATTAAAATCTTTGGTTTTCTTTGCTCCACTTTTAACAATTTTGTATATGTTTTTTTCTTAGTACTCAGTTCATTGTACAGCTTTTCATGCGCTGCTACCTTAGATTGTGCTACCGCACATTTGCTTCCTCTTTATCTATTTGATACTTTTGATAATCTTATTCTGATATTTTTTCTTGTCCCTCCTTATATAATCTTCTCTTGTCTTTTATATTGTCTTAAACATCGTCTGACTATCTATATTTACCAATTTTTAAGTCAATTTTCTGAGATTTTTTCAAGTATTTTAGTTACACCCTCTTTAATATTTTTTGACACATTTCTCCAAATTTCATTATGACCTTTTTCCATATTCCAACACATTCTTTTTTTATTTCTGTTCTAAATTGAACTACTTTGTCGCTTGTTAACGTCAATTAATTGTTTTTGTGACTCTCCTCGATATTTTGGTTTTATTTCATATTTTACTTGTATATCTAGTTATATTTCACTTACAGTTACACTAATTATTACTTTAGAGTCTTTACATAAGGGATTGGCTTACGATCCATATTTGGAATTGATTTTGTCTGCTTTTAAATTGGATAAGTTGGCTTTCTCTTTTCTAAAAGCATGTACTAACAGTGGACTAGGTATGGCCACTGTTAGTACATGCTACTGCTAATTCCAGCATATTATCTGCCATATTATTTGCTGCTAATAGCATTCTAATATTTCATCTATAGATTAAATCCGTATAACAAATAGATATTTTTCACTTTCTCGGAGTAATAATATTCTAACATACAAAATCCTATTAAATTGCCAAAACCTTCCTTGCATATTTTATTCACTTATAAGGGAGAGCAGCAATATTAGTACCATAATAAGGGTATAGTCCTGGACTGGCTAATCGTTGGATAATAGGAAGCATGAGTGTAGCAGTTTAAATGTTTTCGGGACTGCTACCTGGTATGGGGGAGCAGAGATATCAGTACCAAGTTATTGCATATATGAATTGTTGCTTGAACTTTATTATTATTAAACAGCACTATATAAACAGCACTATATTCTATAATACAAGAAACACTGTTATAAAACAGTCGAATAATATACAGATTCTCAATTCAAATATTCAAAAAATTAAAGAACAGCTTACTAAAATAGAAATCGCCTATTTAAAATGCAATCCATTAATGGCCCAAAGTACCAAGCACTTCTAGCATATGGTAATGATATTGATCTCATAAGAAACTCTCTCCCGTCTGCGACATCTTCAACAAAGTGAAGAGAACACGAAAAATGTTTTACTTAAAATCAACAAAATGAAAAACAAATACAAGCGAATCAACAGAAGAGAGCAATTCAATCTAGATTGTGAATAAAACAAGTGATGTTATTATCTAAGGGGACGTCATAGAATTTTTGGAGAAATTTTCTCTAATTTAATATGTCGTAAGCGGCATTTCGATTGACAAATACTACCCCTAATACCTGATATCTTTCGTACCCGTTGTTGATTTTTGCAACAACGGGTACGTTATTACATACTTTATAAGTATTACGAATAAAAATAAATAAGCAAGAAGAATGTAAGTGTACTATATTTAAACCAAGTGACAGAAAAAAGAATATTTTACATACATGTACTTCTAAATTAAAAATTATATGCCTGACAACGCAAGATACAAAAAACAATGATTTAACATTGAAAACAATGATAGCTTGCACAAGCGACAAAGTATTTAAAACAATAAGGCCGAACATATTATATGTAATTGTAATAGATATGTTGGCTAAAATTATACCATAAGACACCGAAATATTATATCTATGTGTTTATGTGTATCTAAAGTATAGTAGTATATTGAATTCCCTACATTAAAAAATCGAAATATTTAAATTAGACAGTAAAAAATTTATTTAATTACAGTAAAATTATAATTTTAAGATTGATTTATAAATTATTATAATTTAAATTTTACTGCTTGATGAAACAAATATTGTAAGTCATACACTATAGCAATCGAAACATCGGAAAGTACATTTATAATATAATAAATATTTATACTACATTAACCAAGTACGTATTTGTGAAATTTCTCGATGACTAAATTGATTGATATTTAAATAAATTTGAAGTTCCAAAACGTACCTGCTGTAAAATTTAAAAATCTACGACTAATCAAATTATTGGCAACATCGGAGGAGTTTAGTTGGGTACGCAAAGAAATGTATACGGATCCCAAAAGTGTTTTAACCTATTACAGAGTCCACTTAATCCGACGTGTTGGTCGGAGTCCACATAAAGCGCTACCCAGATAATAATATACACGGTGTATATTCGCCTGGAGTTAGTATAATACCGTTTTGGTACGGAGCTCTCATTAACCGCTAGATCTATATATATATATATATATATATATGAAAATTACTGAGTTCTCGGGAAGAACCGCGTTGAGAATTTAAAACTCGACGTTTCGGCACCCATTTTGGAGCCATTATCAAGAGGGATACGGTTCGGTTCGAGTTCGGGGTCTCAATCTGCCTACTCCCCTCACTCGGGACGTACCAGTATCGTGTTCTATATTGCAAGAACTGTCTCTCGGCACTGAGGTCTCAATCTGCCTACTCCCCAGTGTCGAGTGACAACCGGTCTTACCCTGTGTGGCTGCTTTTATACTCGCTGTATGCGCGGGAACGGTATGCGCTGACGTGGTCTGAACTGACGTGGCCTGAGCGGTGTGGGCGGGAGGTCGCTGAAGAAGGGGTCGCCATGTTGCCGGCAATCGTTTCGCGTGTGTTCAAGCTGTGAGGCCGTTTTTCGATTTCGATAGCTTCACGAATGATTCTCGCTTTTAATGAGCGGATGGGAGCGATGGTTTTTGCTTTTTCGAAATCTATTTTGTGGCCTGTCTGAATATGATGTTGGGCTAGGGCTGAAGTGGTATCGGAATGTTTGACTGATAGAGAATGTTCGTAAATACGGTTATGGATTCGTCGGTTTGTCTGTCCTACGTATGTACGTAGGCAACTGGAACAAGGTATCTCGTAGACACCATGGTCTTCATTGGGGATTTGGTCTTTTACGGATCTAACGAGATTGGACAATTTGGAGTGAGTGGTGAAGATGGTTTTGATATTAAGAGGGATAAGAGTTCTACTGATCTTGTCAGTGACACCTTTAATAAAAGGTAGAAAGATTTTGGGTTGATCCGGCGGCAAGGTTTCTTTTTTGGATGGAATGGGGTTTAGAAGTTTTTGAATGCTTCTATTGATTTGGGTTTTGTGGTAGCCGTTTTGTAGGAGTGTTTGTCTTATTGAATTGATTTCGGATGACCTGTGATTGTTGTCGCTAAGTCTTATGGAACGGGAAATATATATATGTATATATATATATATATATATATATATATATATATATATATATATATATATATATATATTATATGTCATTGATCTTACCTTATTACCTTACAATTACAGTAACCTATATTTTTAGCAATTTTCGAAAAAATTAATTAATTTAGATTTCTTTGTTCAGATGGCGTTAGGATTTTATATCTAAAGTAATCTAAAGTTTTAAATTATTTTGTATTGAATTCTACCTTAAAAATATTATTAAAATTAATTATTAATTATATTAATTTATATGTAATTAATACAGTATTATTAATTAAACGTATCGTTTCAAGAACAAATATGATTGAAATGTCAAATGGTGGTAGTTCAGATTTCTTTTCTAGAGGGCGTAGTTAGTTTACTGGACAAACGGTGTGACGTATCATCATAGCTTTTTATATAGATAGATTCTTATTTTACTGCTACTACACATTGCATGTGTAAACTCACTATTAGTTACAAAATTATCGAAAAGATTTTGTATATGTGCCAGAATATCTAGTAATCTTTCTTCACGAGAATTTATGTTGTCAAATGTAAACATCTTAGGAGAAATCTAAATCGCTGTAAAGACATGTTAAGACGAAATAACTCTATACCTGACTTATCGGTTTTCCACGTATCTTCAATGTTCTGACAGTTTGCGTGACAAACTTCAAGTCAACGGACAAGTACAGTAGCACCAGTAGAGCACAAATCTCAATCGCATTTGAAGGTGCGACATCTCGAGGTCGGGAAAAGTTGTAGCGAATAGACTCGATATATTGATTTGTAAATTGAACAATCAAATTATTCATATCATCCATAAAGTATTCTCATATTTCTCTAATCCCTTTCTAAGGCCTGGTAATTCGTTTTACAGAAGGAAAAATGTGTATTATGTTATGTGCTCTGTTTTTTATAGTCTTAAGAACTGATGAGCATTTTCTTCAGTATTTTACCCCATTTTTTCCAATCTACGATAATCTATTGCTCTCTGGAATATCGTCTTCATCTCTATTAGAAATGTCTTGTTCAGATTCACTTCCTTCCAGATCTACTTCCTTCCTCATGGTCTGATTCTTTGGCATTGGGCTCGTTAATGCCAACTCTCCGTCATCACTCCTTCCATCAATTTTTTTAACTTCTGCTGTTTTCGGAAAAACTCATGTCTATAATAAAGTATAAATGAATGTATCAAGTAGGACAGCTCTATCCAATAAAAAATACCTTTATTAATAAATTGAGGAAGTAAAAAACAGTAGACGAGTAGTCACCCCGGTGTCACAGACCTTCCAACTTTTCAACTGTTCAAATATATGCGTAACATTTACCTCACACAAAATAGTCACTCTAAGGGGGCGTTCATAACGGAGACCATCGCATGGTATCCTCGCCTAGATCATAGCACTGACAGTGAAGTGAACGGTCGCATAAAAAAAATAAATAATGGTCGGAGCGAGAGTCGGTGGTCAGCGCCTCGTACTGTCGATCGTAGAGTACTACGGTCAAGGGTCGAAAAAATACTAAGCTTGAATACTATGGCCCAAGTCTATGGTCCGATACCTGGCTCGAGGTTTGGCGAGTTTGGCTCTGACAGTGAACGCTGACATTTTTAAAATAATGTATTTATTTTACCTGGCGATGAGAATATGATACCATCCTATAGTCCGAGCAAGGGTCGGCGCCTCCTTATGAGCTCACACTAACGCAAAACTTTGAGATAGTTTGGAAGTTACTATGCTCCCGAGTTTGTTTCTTTCGCTTAAATTAGAAATTGAATTTTGACCCGGATTGCTAGACCGTGTGCGACTACTGGAAGATTAAAGGTAGTAAATGAGGTATTGATATTTGCATCTTTATATTTTTTCCAAAGCCATGTTAAATAAAATAAAATTGAAAAAATAATAATTCGAGACATAGCAAATTTTAATAAAAATTTATAGATGAATTTGCATAAAAAAGAATAGACGAATAGATTATCTTCTTTATAATAAATAAAAATAATTCGTTCGTTTACATATTCAATATTTTGTGTACAAGTTCTTTATTTATTTGTGTTGGTCATTTAAGATAGTTAAGTATGCCTTACTGCATTGTTTTCGTTTTATTGTCTTGCTGTTGTCTACAAACTGGTTTAGAATATTATGGATTTGTGCTGCTGCTCTTTAAAATTAAAAGACATGGTAAGTGTTTTTTTTTTGTTATTCGATATATTTATTTGTAGTCTTATTATAGCGACAATATTTATAAGTATTATCAATCTGCTACTTAGACTCAGGCTGATTACACACCAAAGCCGAGCCGGGCAAAGAGATGCGACGCCGAGCCGAGCACTGAAGCCGATTTGCTCTCAAGTTGAATAAGTCTCATTGTCAGTTTGAAATTAATTAGTGCAACAATAATGTCATTAACTTTGATGATGATGTTGTTACTAGATAGTTCCCCACTTGATGATGAATGTGCGGGAGAAAGAAGGCGATACTAGACTCATAATATTAATAAAGCTCACGAGACTAGTAGACAGTTCGTAACTCTATACGAGAAATTCCAAGAAGATGAAGAAAGGTTTTGAAGGTATTTTATGAGTTTATGAGTACTCGTACATTTGATTACATACTGAAATCCATTTGTCCACAAATGCACAAAACAAACACGACCTACTGAAGATCTATTACATTTAAAGAAAGGCTGACGGTGTATGGTTCCCTGGTTCCATGTAAAAAAAACATATTAATACGTTTTAAAACCAGAGGGCACAAGAAGTAGAGGACGAACACGAAGGAGATGGATTGATGATGTGAAAGAAGACCTACAGATTCTAAGGGTCAGAAGATGGAGGGAAGTTGCCAGGAATCGACAGGAGTGGCGACTTCTTTGTAAGCAGCCCAAGATCACTATATATGAAGGTTGCAGACTGACATCATTATTGGGTTTCCGGTTTTTCTTAATTTCCTTCATTAAAATTTCCATAATTTTATATCCCATTTGCGAATTTATAGAAAGGCTCTTGATGAAGTCTCATCAGAAAATGATAACTTGTATCTTTTTCGTCCTCTTATTTTGCCACTGATTTCATGATGTCCAGTTTTTCTTTTTCGATATGCAACCTTTCACTTTCTTCTGCTGCAATGTCTTTGCATTTGCTACTTGCACTAGAACTTAAAGAAGTAGAAGGTGCAGAAGCTATAAAAACAACAGTTGTCGATTGTTGAGAACTCGCCCCCCCTGCTCACTGTTTCTCAGTGAAGCTCTTCTTGAGTCAAATATGAGTAGTTACTTTTCAAGTTTCTTTCCATACCTCTCGAAGATAGAGTTCCTTTTAAAAATTTCATGTTTTTTAACGATTTCTATTAGGGTTTGCATGCTGAGTCTTGGTATCCGCAGAATTCACTTTGCCTTCTTTTTTTAAATCAATTCGAAAATTGTTTTTAATTGAATCGCCAAATATATAGCCTAGGAGGACAAATTCGTTAAACTTTCCTTGTCGAGTTGGTATGAATAGAGTGTTATGACCCATTTCAGCATCCCTGCTTCATCGAACACTCGAGATGATACAAATTCAAACTCGGAAAGTCCAACGAATGTCTCCTAAAACTTAACTACTCCCGTGAGAGGTGCCACCTACTTTGGTGGCCATGAACGAAAACGATTTAATAATATCGTTTTCTGTCCTCTGGACTATACGAAATGTGCAAATGATTAAATCTTTTAGCAAAAGCTGCTATCGCTTTGGTTAATTAAATGACCACTGAAGTTGAAATATTAGACTAAAATTTTAAAAATCAAATATTCGGATAATTAATCAGATATTAATTTGCCGTATATTTCCAAACCAAATTGATTAATTTATTTCAGCTGTCAAGTTACACAATCGACTTCTTTTCAATATCAACTTAGTCCCACAGTTTATTAGTTGGATGTTTATACAAATATTACAATATCGACAAAATTGCACTTGTTTACTGCTCACAAAACATAAAATTATGAAATTAAGCAACATATTTCAAGTTATGTAGCGCTTGTTTAAATTTTCTATTCCAATATTGATTAAACAACAGTGGGGAGAGTATGAAATCTTGTCGAACTTCTTTAAGACTTTTGCTACCGCTACTACACTTGACTTTTATGAATAGACTATGTGTCCATATATGGTCACAAGTTTTGGCTGGGTTCTAACACATGTGTACATTAGACAGTCACAGAGAGTCCATTGAAATATATGTGTAGTTCAAATGCTTTAGGCTGTAACTAAAAGCTCGCAATTTAGTTATCACAATGTACAAAATTTGATAATAATTATTTGGACGTTAAGTTGTTGTGTATCAGTCACGATAAGTCAGTGTCAACTACTGTTGTTACACAGATAGGCGTGTATTTTGATACAAAATAAATTCTAGAGGTTTAAGTGAAGCTGAGCTGCAACAAATAATAGACGAATTGAGTGAAGTTGAGTATGAGTCTGATGTTGATGACTCAAAAAGTGATCGAGACTACAGCGATTTATTGTCATCCTTTAGTAGTGGTTCTGATGTAAGTGCAGCTTCAAAAAGACGTAGACTATAAGTAAGTTCTAAAATAAATGAAGACACCAGAGCTACTAATGTCATTTCAAATGGTTCAAACGAAAATGTTTCCGGAGATAGCCCTGAAAACAGTGATTTAGATGAAAACAGACAACAGGAAATCAATGTTATTTAAAATACAATAAAAATTGCAAATAAAGTATTATGACTATACAGATGTTCCATTTTATCTTTGCTCAAACGTCGTAATTCATTTTTAAACAAGTAAATCAAAATAATAATTGAAACGTACGTCGAAGTGTGATATCATTGATACGTACTGTCAAATTAAAAAATGGCTATTATCCCGGTGACATATTTTGTCACCGGGTTGTACATTTATATTTTACTATTTTATAATGTATTTAACCCAACATAACCATAGAATAAATAACAATCAGAATGCCCACTCTCAGATGCCCCCTTTGAAGTTTGTCAGTACGTAATCGGCATATTTTAAACGGAAACATAGACTCAGATTGAGAAATTTGTGACAAGCTGCGACAGAACTGTAATTTAAATTTTTAGAGAATAATAATTTAGTAAATTTGAAATAATTTAATCTATTCTTCAACTAAAATGACGAATAAAATAGTGCATATTATGTCTTGCGTTATTATTATTATGGCGTATTATGTTGATTCCGTCTGTGCGAACGAGATGCGCGTACTTATCTTGACAATCAGAGTGGGCATTCTGATTGTTTATTATTCTGTGACATAACTTTATTGTTGTTTGTTTGTGTTTATATGACTGCGGACACTAAATCCATTCACCAAAAGAAACTTTATAAAATAAACAAATGCGTTAATGTCACTGTCATTGAAAATGATAAACGTCAAAATTCATAAAAGGTATCACAAGACATAACACGCCGTATTGTTTATCCTTTTTTAACTTATTGTGGTGTCTATGAACAAGCGAGTTAATTTTGCGATACTAGTTTCTGTGAGTAAAAAAGAGACCTAGTATAGTTTTTCCACTCTATCTTTTCCCATGCTTGAAATTATTCACAAATTACTTTTTATATTAGGTCTCTTTTTTACTGATATGTGTATATTGGAATTTATAACTGAGATTGTATTTTTTTTATAAAGTTATATTGTGTTAAATATATTATAACAATAAAATATAAATGTACAATATAACTTTACAAAATACGTCCACCGATAATAGATAAAATGCAACAAGTATATAAAAAGTAATTTGTGAATAATTTCATGAATTCGCATGGAAAGAGATAGAGTGGAAGAACTATAATAACTGTATCTGTTAGGAAATTTACAAGATTTTCAATATAACGAGGACATAGTATTTTCCATGCCGTTTGTTAAAGATAGAGATGGTGATGAGCCTATTGCCTTTTATCTAACAAATAGAACAACAAATAATATCTGGCATAGTAAATGAGACAATAAAAGACAGTTAGTTCTTTGCTAGCTTACTGGAAAAATACCGATGAGTCAGAAATTCGAACATTTATTGCGATGTTGGTATGGATGAGATTAGATAGAAAACCTACACTAAAGTAATATTTTTCTCGAAATTTGTTGTATAAAGCCGATGGGGGAAACTATGTTGGTATGACCAGAATGCGGCTTAAATTACTTTTATCCATTTTGCATTTTACAGATAACAATATAACAGATTAAACTAAACGTTTGAGTAAAATGTAGCCCTTAGCAGATGAGCCTATTTCAAAATTTTAAGCTGCATATACTCCAGGGAAGAAAAAATTGAATTTTTTTCACAAATTGCTTAATGATAAATTTATCCCACCTTTTCAGGTATTCGGCATACTGAATTTATCATTTCTAACAATATTTCGAAGCGATTAAAGCAAAATAGTAGTGTTACGATAAATGTGAGTCATACCGGGTCGTCGCTTATACCTGCTATTGAAACTTTTGGAGAAGGACGGCAAGTTTGTATTGACGAGTTGATGATTCTATTTAGAGGTCGACTTAGTTTTCGACAATATATTCCGGGAAAGCGGCATAAATATGGCATTAAGCTTTTCAAGCTATGTGGCGAAAAAGGTAATACTTATAACTTGAACAAGGTGCCGACCACCGACCCTCACTCCGACCATCGTATCGATCACCAGGTAAAATAAATGTATTTTATTTTAAATGCGAGCGTTCACTGTCAATGCTATTATCTAGACGAGGATACGGTGCGATGGTCTCCGTTATGAACGTACCCTTAAATAGAAAAACTCATCTGATAGGAACTCTAAGAAAGAATAGAAAATTCAATCCTAAAGCAGTTACCACAGCAAAACTTCCAAAACGAAATATGATTGCACGCGAGAGTAAAACTATGCGTCTATATTCTTCGGTAATACCCATGTTGTAGTCGGAAAATGGAGAGATAAACGGGAAGTCTTGTTTCTGACAGAAGTATAATAACATTAAATCATTTATAGATGTTTCAGATCAAAAGGCATCCTATTCGACTACTATACGTCGAGGTATAAAATGGTGCAGGAAAGTTGGAGTGGAACTTCTAACAAACAGTTCCATAGTAAATGCTCATATTACCTATTATTCCTTGACTGGAAAAACCACCAGCATCACTAATTTTAGAAAAGAAATTGCCAATATGATTTTTAAAAAAAGGCATGTAAAATATCGCTAAATATCACAGTTTAGTTGACACCAAATCTAGAGGAAGATGAAATTGCACTGCAACTGCAAACGATGTGAGCATAAATTGTTATGTATTATAGAATATTTTTTCGATACCCAGAATTGTACTGTATATCTAGTACATTAAAATCTTCTTCTTTAGATGCAAATCCACTAATGGATGTTAGCGATCACATTTTCCATTAATTCTCTATTTCTTGCAATATGTATCAGAGATTGTATGTCGTTAATCCCTGTCCATTGCCTTATGTTTCGGAGCCAGGACATTTTCTTGCGTCCCATTCCTCTCTTGCCTTCAATTTTACCCTCGATTATAAGTTGGAGGAACTGGTATTTTTCATTTCGCATGATGTGACCTAGATACGCCGTTTTCCTTTTCTTGATGGTTTCGAAAAGTTGGCGTTCTTGGTTTATTCTTTTAAGGACATCTATAATTGTGATTTTCGCTGTCCATGGTATTTTTAGGATACGGCGATAGAGCCACATTTCGAAAGCTTCTAATCTGTTTATATCCCTCGTTTTGAGTGTCCAGCCCTCTACGCCATATAGCAGCACTGACCACACGTAGCACTTAGTAAACCTTAGTCTCAGTTGAAGATCGAACTCTGAACAAGTCAGTACCTTCTTGAATTTTACGAAAGCTTGTCGAGCTTGCTCAATGCGACATTTTACTTCCCTGTCCGATGTCCAGTCTTCAAAAAGCCACGATCCCAGGTATTTAAATTTACTCACTCTTTCAATGGACTTAGTATTCAGTGTTATGGTGGAGTTTTCAAGTGCATCCAAGTTTCTGGAGATGATCATAAATTTGGTTTTTCAATAAAAATATATATTTTTATATTTTATTAAAATAAAGTATACTTAAAAAAAAGTTGTTAGTCTCTGGCAGGCAATTAAAATCAAATCCCCTAGTAGTCAAAGTGTTAAGGATCATCTGTCAACTTACCATGAATCACGTGTATGTGTGTGTGAGTGGGAGTGTGTGTGTGTGTGTGTGTGTGTGTGTGCGTGTATGTGTGTGTATGTGTGAAAAAAGAGAAAAAGGAGGGGGAGAGAAAGAAAAAGAGACACAGAGAGAGAGAGAGACAGATATAGCGAGAGAAAGCGAGAGAGAGCGAGAGAGAAAGAGAGAGAGAGATAGAGAGAGAGAGAGAGAAAAAGAGAGAGAAAGAAAAAGAGAGAGAGAAAGGATGACTTTGAAGCAGGTCGCCTAGCCACAGATTTTTATTTGTTATTTTTTACCGTGACCTATAAGTTATGTTACATCTATAACTATTTCATTCAATGACGAAGTTAATTATTCTAATTGGTTTTAATATATGTTTTTCTTATACAGCTCATCTGTGAAGTAATACAGGAACAACAAAGTAAAAACGGTAAGTGTTAATAGCTTCTTCTTCTTCTTCTTCTTTTTATGTAGACACGACTGTGTCTGTTTTTTAATGTGCCTTCAGTAAGTTATTGTTCCATCGTTTTCGTGGTCTTCCTACTTCTGGCTCTGTCCCATAGTGTCTTACCATAAATTTTCTGTTTTCATGATGTGTTTTCATCTCTGCTGTTTCTAACATCCTTTTTGTCCTCTCTGCGTCAGGTCGTGTTTCTGCCGCGTTTGCCATTATTGGTCTGATGACTGTTTTGTAAATTCTGCTTTCATTTTTTCCCGATATTTTATTTCTCCATATTGTTTCATTCAGGCAACCTGCGGCTCTGTTTGCTCTTTCACTTGATCATCCACTTCAGTTTCGAGCTTTCCGTAGCTAGATAATGTGATGCCTAGATATTTAAACCCATTACTTATTCTATTATCTGACCTTCCAGCTCCAATTTACATCTTAGTAAATTTGCTGTTATAACCATGCATTTTGTCTGTTTTGGGGAAATTAACATGATAAATTTCCTGGCGTTATATTAAATTACTGCAGCATACGTTGTAAATCATATTCACTTTGAGAGTGTAGTATTGCGTCGTCTGCATAGCAGATTACTTTAAGTTGTTTTTCTCCCATTTGGTATCCTTTTTTAGTTCTTACTTTTTTTTATTATTTCAATCATAATAAAGTTGAACAATAGAGTACTCAGGGAATCCCCCTGTCTTATTCCATTGCTAGGTTGAATAGGATCAATTATTTCTTCTACTTTTACTTCTATTGTGTTGTTTTGGTAGATATTTTCGATCGTTTTGATTATTCCTAGAGGTATCTCTCGTGCGTACAATAAGTGGATAACGTCGTTTAATTTGACCTGGTCAAATGCTTTCTTAAGGTCCACGAAACATATATATGCCAGTTTTTTGTATTCTAATGATTTCTCTTGCACCTGTCTCATTATAAATATAGCGTCGTTGCATGATCTTTCCGACCTAAAACCTTGCTGTTCTTCTACTAGTGTTATAATTTCATTTAGTTTATTTGTTATTTCTTTTGTTTTTAACTTTAGTGTTGTGTTTAATAAATTAGTTTAGTAAAGTATTATTAGCGTAGAACTTAATTCATGTTAGATACTATTGCTACAAATGTACATAACTGAATTCAATTTTACCATCCAAGTAAATTTCCCAGCAGGTTTCTTAAGTAGCACGTGTATAATCACATTCTAACTATATAAACTAAAGTGTTTTTTGAAATAAACGGCAGTGTATTACCTCGCTAAAACTCAAAACTATACTGGCTTGTATAACTCCAACGATATCAACTCTAACATACAATATTAAAACATTGCGCTTATTGCATACTGGACTAGCCCTTCGGTGAAAATGGCATATTGCTTCTCTTTATTTCCTGATCAAAATTGTTCACGCTACAATACAATTCCAGTTGCTATGCACAATTTGAATCACTGATATTTGAAAGATGTCAAGAACATATTTTTATAAATAGTTTTATTACAAATAATACAACTTACCAATATTTCAATTGATATCACTTCTTGAAGGTTGTTGTTTTGTGAGTTTTACGACCAAGTCTTCAACAGCTAGCAATTTTAACATTTTTACATTTTCTTTAAGAGCTTGGATAATCGTAAATATGTATGTATGGCGTTAACAGACCTTTTGGGCCCATTGCTTGATGGATAATTTCCATCGTGTTCTGTTATTAGCTGTCAGCTTTTAATCCCTGATTCCATCTCTTTGACATCTTCCATCACTACATCTCTCTGTTTCTTTCTTGGCCTTCCTCTCTCTTTTTGCCATCAGGCACTCTTCATCCAATATTCTTGTCTATTACCTTGTATTCTTTTTTGATGTCCTCCGAGCCATTCTACTGTACTTTTTCACTATTATGTTATTAAAGTGTTAGCATATAATTCGTATACTTCTACATTAATTCGTCTTCTCCACTATCCCTCTACTACTTTTCTACCAACCATTCTGCGAAGTATATTTCTTTGCTTCCCATGCTTCTAATCTATTCTGTATAATTTTGTTCATGTCTCGACAGCGTAAAGCATTGTGGGTCTAATATTATAGTTTTGTATACTTATATTTCTGTATTATGATATATACAGTTGAGTCCGTGGTTCTTTGTCCGTGCGCCATCATTTAAAGCATACGAAATAAGTCGGAAATTTACTCCAAGCAGCAGCAAGTGACTGAAAGTGGCTACTGCTCCGATCACGGATTATATTATAAAATTTCACGTTATCAAATAAATAGAATGTAAAAAAATAGTTTTGCTTTAAAATTTTGGTGCATTTGAAGTAGCTTAATAAATTCGTTTAATATCAGTAGTGAATAATAAATAAATAAGTAATGTATAAAAAATATAATTAAATATACACTAATAGTTACAGTCTGTTGATGTAATAGGTAACAGTAAAATTATTTAAAGAATGAAACATTATTTAGCTCAAATAATGTTGCAAGATTTTAAAAGTATGTTTTTCGTTTCTCATATTTAATTTCCATCACCTTCAAAATCTGAACTGTTATCTCCGTGTTAATTATTATAGGTTCGATATTAATATTACACATATTTTCTTCTCTAATAAACCACTGTTCAATTAATTTGTTAGTATGTTCTACACACTTTTCCCAGGCTACATCGTTAGACTTTTGAATTTATTTCTTCCACATGCTTAAACATGTTCATCTCTATATCAATCTTTGCCAATATATTTTATTATAGTGGTATATAGATACAAAAGGACTTGGGCTTATTATTTAATGGAATTTTCACTTGTATTGAAAATTTGATATTCTCTGTATTTTTAAAAATTTAATTTTTTTATCATAATTTAATGTTTAATTAAATGTTTTTTTTGTTTACGGAAATGTCGTAATGTATTTTGTTAACAGATTTTATGTCTTTATACGTTTTATGTGAGAATCCGATTAATAAGAACTGCTTTTATTTCATCCATTGTTCTATGATATTTTGTATATAGCTTTTTTATTAGTTATGTTCTGGTCTCATTTGTATACTACATACGATATCTGGATAGAAGGTTATCTCAAAAAAACAATGGATAAGTACAAAACAGATATTTGTGTTAAAATGGGTAGTAGTGTTTATGCTAAAAAAAATAGTTAATTTATCTGACAAGAATATTATAACTTTCACCAATATTGTACACTTCTGAATTGTATCTCCTATTTAGGGGTAATAAATAATCAATATAAGTAGAATTAGTGTCGAATTTGCAATGATCTTTATAAACAATAGCTTACTGACTATACTCTACATGTTGAGTCCAAATAATTAAACCTTGTACCTTCAGAAAAGAGCGGTTTGAATTGGAAAGTCAATTGCGTGCAGGAGATTGTGTTTTGTGCAAGCTTTTTCTAGCCTATGACAACTAAGAAGGTGTGATAAATCCTGTACCACCTCACATTCTCACAGCTTATCGGTGTGGACACGAATCCTCCAGGCAGAATAAAGAAGATAACTACCAGAAGAAAGTTCCTTTTGATGATTCAGATGGCGAGGAGCAGCTTCTTTTTTTTTTGGCATGACAAGTTTTCCTGGTATATCTTACAAATGTGTTGATTTGGTCAGTTTTTTCTCGATTTGAGTCGTCATATAATGGGCTGGTATTCGTGAAGTGGATCTTACTAATCTAGACTTTGTTTCTTTCGTTCTCTAGCTACTTATCTTCAAATATTAGATAGGGTGATAGCTACGATAGGGTACAACTTATGCATGGATGTGATTTTTAATGTAAACGTTTACGTAAACGTAAACTTATAACTAAATCTACGTGTCAAGTGTGTGTGTTGGTATCATCCATACTGGCCAGGTACATTCGGCAGCAGAAGCATAGAATGCAAGCGTCTACGTTTTAAGGGTGGAAGGATGTGCGCCCCATTTTTAGCTGACCAGCATGCGGAGAATATTATTTCTGGTCCTCAGTTTGCTTTTAGTTTTAAACAATGTCCTGTAAATGACAGCGTGCGATATAAACTATCTCCAAGAAAGTGTCTCTGTTACGGAAATTGAAGGAGCACACCTGAGTTTTTCCGAAGTCTGGCTTAAAATGATTCGTGGTGTACTTTTATACACTTTAGATTTTTCTTCATTTCAGCGACAAAAGTTTTTGATTGTGCAACAGTTGATGTAACGTCTACATATATGAAAGTCCTAGTATCAACCGGTATTAGATGATGTGTATATGTAATACAGTGTAGGTGTCATTACGCTACTCCAAACGAGACCGTACTTCTGCGTTCTCCATCTGATATTATTACCATTGAATGATTCTAAAAATCTTCTGTTCTGTAACCATACGCAGATAATACAAGTGAGTTTATTTTCTAAGGGGATGTTATATAGTTTTTGGAGAAATGTTCTCTAATTTAAGGTGTCGTAAGCGGCGGTAAAATTGACAAATACCACCCCTGATACCTGATATTTTTTGTACCCGTCTTCGTTTTGTTGGATAAGATTTAGTATATGTGACGTATGTCACATAGCTTCTCTGTATGTAGCTGCTTTGGTCTTTTAATTTGAGTTTTTCTTATATTATCGATGAAATTATATTAAGGATTATGTGCAAAAATATTTTAAATAGCTGACAAAATAAAGATATTGGCTGGTAGCTTTTGTGGTCGTTGGAGTTTAAGTACGGCAACAACTTTGGCTTGAATCCAGACTTTAAATTTCTGCATAGTTTGAATACAGCTGTCTATCATCCGGTGAAGCCATTGTTAGTGACACTTGGAGTTTTTCTTGTTTCTTTGTCAGCAGAGATAGCACTTCCATATTTACCATGTGGTTTTTAGCGATCGGCTTAATATTAAAAACCCTAGGTTTGGCGTAATTTACTCCTCTATGTGTTTCTTGCATTAGAAATATGACATATTTGTATTTAGAGAATATGTCTAATAAGATTAACTAAAGTAAAGTTTCTTTATCTCTAGATATGCCCGCAATATTTATAGACATAATTAGAATAGTTAGTCCTTAAAAGGACCAATTTGACAAAATCATATAGAACAAGTGATTGAAAAATTAGGCGATTCATTAATTAATCATTACCTAGCATGATTAACGCGATTATTAGCGCTTTAATCTTCGTGAAGGCTTCTTCTTTGGACCCCAGAAGTAGTGGCTAATGTTTTACTTTTTATTAAAAATTTTAATTTTAGATATAGTACTGACTATTAATTTTCGGTGATATATCGAATCAGATTTATATAGTAATAACTGTAGGTATTAAAGAGTCTGTTTGTGAAATGTAAATAAGTTTAGTAATAAGGATAATAAAGCAAATCAACAGTTACATTAAGTGTACAAAATTTCAATTACATATCTCGGCACAGGAGATAGCTCTATGTTCAATATGTTTTTTTATTTTATTTGACGTTTTAATTTTTAAATTGGAGTTTATTTTTCAAAAAACTATAAAATTTTGACAACAAATTGCTGTTTAAACGTACGAGGCAATATTCTCATGCTATGAGCTTATGCTGCTCTGCTTCTTTTATAGATGTCTCCCTTATTTCTAGTCACAATTCTTAATTTTTTTTATTTTTTAATGCTTAAGCCATTTTTAATATATTGTCAATATTTTTGAGGTGCGTTTCCTTGGATGACTATGTTTAAGGATAGTGCATTTGATTACATGAAATTGACTTTAATTTGATTGTTTTCATTTGATTAGTAACTTATATTATATGACTAGCATATGCTGGTAGTAACATTATTAAATGCCCCTTCGATATCGAAAAAAGTGGACATTGCTATCTCTTTCTCTTCCATTGACTTTGACTTTGTGAGCCCTGGTCTGCCTCAAAATATTCTTCCATCCTTCCTTGTCGAGTGTCTGTCTTCTCCATCCCCTTACTTTAATCTCCCTTAAATCGTTCTGTATATAATAAGAATAAAAAAATAAAAAACGACGGTTTCAAATCACCACATGGCGGTATAGTAAAACGTGGAAGTAATGGAAGTAATGGAAACATGCAAATTCATTGCCACGACATAAGTTTAAAGTTCAACCTTCTGCAGACAAGTTCATGTTAAAATTTTTTTTAATTTTGAAATTTTTTTTTACAAGATCCATCGTGCAATAAGACAAAAACATCTAGGGAAGCTCTCATGTAGTGTCATTCTTCTGCACGACAATGCATAGCCTTATGTTGCCGAAATAGTGAAAGAAAATCTACAACGAAAGAAATGGAGGATATTAGAACATCCACTATATAGCTCCAATTTATCGCACTAATTGTAGTGGTAATTATTTGTAGATATATTTCCTAATATTTTTTTTTTCTGGGCCAAAGATGGCTTTCTATTAAACACGCCTCGTTTAATCACCAATAGTCATGATAACATTAACAAATTCATTGGAAGCTGCCGTTAACAAACAATTGTCTAGATGCAATTAGTCGGCCTTCACGTTAATCGTTAGAAAATAATTTGTTATGTATAAAGGTGCTTAGTACGTTGTTGAACAAAATAATTGCAATACGGAAATAGTTACAATGTTAATATAGCCACAATAAATATTGTTATGTAATGGGTGTTCTAAATTTCTTTCAATATGGACGAATATCCGACTTGAGACAAACAATTGAACACATCGTCGATTCTAATTTTAAAATTTTCATTCGAACATTTAATTTACCCCATTCACCAACCTCAACGATTTAAATCCATTGGTAAATTCTGTATACTGAATATAAAAAGTAAGTTGTCAAAATCTGTATATAATTTATAAAAAACTTAAAAAAAAATTATTAAAAAAGTTTGCTAATATACGTAAAGTTTTGTGGACTACTCCAGTCGTCAGAGACGAAAATGCCATTGAACCCCTAAAAAGCATATGAACAAGCAATTCATTTACACAAATATTACAATTTTTTTATTAAACACCTGTTTTATTTTTAACTAAACGCCTTTAATATTTATCCTGGATTGTCTAAAGCTCGATAAATCTACAATTTTTCAGACATGGATCGCTGGGTTGGAAAAGTAGCTGTTGTAACAGGAGCTAGTTCCGGAATAGGAGCAGGAATTGCAAAAGCGCTAGTAGAAAAAGGAGTGTTGGTAAATTGTAGAATAGTTGATTTAGCGTTTTTAATATATTAGGTTTATTAACATTATCATATTATATAGCTTTGCTTATATACGAGTATATAACAAGCTTTGTATACGAGTACACAGTTTATCGTTTAAAAGTAAATGGTAACAGCAGTTAGTTAGTACATACACCTGTTTGATATTATTAAGTATGACCAAAAATCATATTTGTTAAACATTTAAGAGTAAATATCATGTTTTATTTGCATATAAAAACATGCTACTTACTTTTACATATTGCCTATGATATTGAGAGTGAATGTTTTAATCTCATTAGGGTGTTGTTTTTTGATTATTTTTGGAAGTCATTTGTTATTAACTGGTAATACTACAGCCTATGCGTTTATTGTACATCTTCCCATTGTATTATCCTGAAACGTGATACCAGCTTATATAGGCCCAGTAGATTGCTACCATAATTTTTTGAGTCACTTGGTAGTGTCCTTAAAGTGTTAGCCGCCTGCGATATAGTGCTTCGCAGTCGTGCAAGATATTTTTGAGTGTTTCACGTTTTGCTGAAGTGCGCAGCTTAAGTCTCCATGAAACAGCTTCACTGTATACAGATGTCCGTCCACTGGCTCATGTACAGAGGGAATCCCATTCCATGACTCTGATCTAATTTCTGCTTGTTTTTCGCAGTACATCAGCCCTATTAGCGCATGTCCGTCTAATACTCATTTGCCATGTACTTGACCATAGTGACATTGTTTATTACTGTAAAGTGCTATGGCTCGCTCGAGGTGGCGCGGCGTTCTAAAGGAACCGTTTTACACCATGGTTAGGGTAAAATGGCCCCGTCCATGAGGTAAAATTACCCCTACAGTTATTTTGTACAGAAAAAGTAATAAAACATTGCGATTTACAAAAATCGTAAATATACATACAATTTCTGCTTTCCAGATACACCCGCATACAATAAATGTCACCATTTATTGCACAACAATTTCGAGCAAAATATTCAGGCGGCGTCGTCTTCATCATCATTAAATCTTTCATTTTCTTTCTTTTTCTTGGCGTTTGAAGTTGACTTTCTTGTTTTTTTTTCTTTTATCAAAAAATAAATTGGTGTGGAGGTAAAAACCATGTTCCTTTGATCAAGTTGATCCTTACGAAGGTCTTCAACTCCTTGTCAAAGGAGGTGTCTGAGGTAGTAGAGATATAGCATATGGAGTTACACAAGTATCTTTCTACACAAGATGATGGAATTTTATTCCTTTTAACGCCATCTTTCTATTCTGAAATGCTAACTTCGGAAATTGGTATTGAATTACCAATTGCAGAGCTTGTAATGGTAACTTTATCGTTTGAAACAACGATTTCCGGATTTTAAGCTGCACTGAATAAAGTTTTATTTTCTGATAATTTTTGTTTCTGATAATTTGACTGTTTCCAAAAAGGTGATATCCAAAGATCGTCCATTTATTTCCTATTCATCTCACTCGTCTGATGAAGATGTATTACGAATGTTTCTTTTCCTTATAAGTAAAAAACTTGGAAGCGAAGAGGTATCTCTTTGTATTTTTCTTTTCCTTATAGGTAAAGAACTTGGAAGCGAAGAAGTATCTCTTTGTGGAGAAGTAGTTCTTGGTTCATGAATAGAATCAACGGTTTCATTTTTCACTATAGGAAAAGTCGATCAGTTGTACACAATGGTTTAAATTTATAATCTGGGAATATGTTCGGATTAAAAGGGGAGATGCATGTTGTCTTGAATCCACTGAGTTCGTTGTTAAGTGTGGCAGCTGTTCGATCCGATTTTTCAAACAAGCTGGCTATATTATACAGAGTTATGACTTTTCCAGGGTTTGTTTTAAGTCATAAAATAACTTTCTCATTAAAATACGCCATCAGGACCCTATCTTCAACTGAGCACTGTGTGTATTGTTAAAAATGATTTAAGAGCAGAATGAAGGTGTCAGATTTTATGTATCCAGATTAGTTGTAAAGAGCAAGTGTTTGATATGGGACGATTTGATTAATTCCTTCATTTGAGAGGGAATATTATTGCTGGAGGAATGAATTGACCCGCAGCATTTACACAGATAACAATGGTGACATTATATCTCCTTTCAGCGCTTGTTAAAAAACCAACCTGTTTTTGCCCTTTATGTGCTAAAATTTTGGGTAACTTACTAGAGACCGTCTCAATACCAGACTCATTCATATTATATATATTCTCATAGTATTGATGTTATTTTTATTCTGTATTTCTTCTAAAAAAAATTGTCTCTCGCTCTAGTGGCTGAGGTAGCCTCAGGAGTTCTAAAAGAAATCCTTGAATGTCTGAAATGTCTCTTTAGAAAATTTTTAAACCAAGCCGTTCCAGCTGACTTTTTGTTTTCAGAAAACCTTTGTTTATTATCGTTCCTCACCACAAGCTCGTAGGCTATTTCACAAATGTTTTTCTTCGCCATACCAAATAGTCGGTCGTCCATCTCTAAAACATATTTCTCTAAGTTAGTCTCCAATTCTTTGGGCAATGTTGTAGTGAATCGACCAAGGCTTGTCGAACAATATGTTGCCTAAAATAAAGTAGTGATAATGTTCTGACATCTCTCTTACGAATAAAGTAGTCTACATTTAGTTCACTTACCAACACATTATGATTTTCGACCCTTTTTTGAAGTACTTAAAAGGAGCAACCATTATTTCTGTGAAGATGATATACCTACATTTGATTATTATTAAAAATATTCCTGTATAACTCAAAACTTTATTTGGTAGGTTAAGCAAGGGTAAAATGGTCCACGGAGTCATTTTGCCTCAACATGGATTTTACCATTTTACCTCAAAATCTGATTAAATATAAAAACTAATTTACATAAGTGACTTCTGATAATCAGAAAAATTCCAACATATATGAAATAAACAGAAACAATGCCTTTTTAAACAACATTAAAAAAATCTACCTACTTTAATTAAAAAGCCTAAAAACCCAACTTTTTTAAGCACGAAATTAACAATAGTACATATGTTTTTATATGCTATATTAAAACACACAGCTTCGTACATAAGTGGCACTAGTAGTAGTGAATATAATAAAGAAAGCTAAACGGCGGTTTTATGAAAATTATGAGAAATATGTTGGGGAACCATTTTACCCGACTTTCCCCTATGTTACGGAGTATTTTTGATTAAAGTAGTTATATAATTTTGGAGTTGTGTGCCACCACTAAAATAAAACTTAATACGTCAAGTCCATATTGGTTTAATAATGCATTTGTAAATGCATCCAGTTTGGATTTCTTGCCAATGGGCCACTGAATATGTCATGATCTTATTATAGATCTTTTTTTTTGTTTGTATGATTCTTCCACGTTAGTTTTGAACCCAATGTTAGTCCTAGATACTTAACCACATTTTGGTTGGAGAATATTACCATTTATTCTAACACTAGAGAACTTTACAATTCTTGTTGTAAAAGTTATGTGTTGATTTGGATAGATTAACGTGTGATGGGTAGCTCTTTCGGGGCGACAGACTCAGTAAAACACAGGTTTGAAGTAAAAATAAATCTATTAATTTAGTATATCTACAATAAATAAAAATAAAAGGAATTCTACGTTGTATACTTATACAATGAATAAAACTAAAACGAATTCTACTGGATCCCGTGATGAACGAAGTCCTCGGCGAACGTCTATAAAAGAAAAGAAATTAATTAGTACTACTAATAAGAAACGAAATGGGGGAAATCGATCGCGCGCAGATTTATACTCGCTTTCGCTTCAATTCAGCGAAAGCTCGGAATATGCTCGCAAAACAAAATATTTAGCTGTGCAGACCCATGGCAATGTTCAATACACAATGCCGACGGGTTCCGCTTGGCTAAGGACAGAATATGATCCTCAATACGGAAATCTCTCTGTCCCGGTTGGTTCTGTGCAGATCCGCGGTAATGCTCAATACGCAACACCGATGGGTTCCGCTTGGTTAGGGACAGAGTACGATCCTCAATACGGAACTCTCTCTGTCCAGAATGGCTCGCAGGTTCACTACACCGGCGAGTCAGGGAGCCTAGAGCGCTAGCTACAAGACTGTCTAATTCCGCTATTCACACGCCTTAAATAGCCGTTCTGATTCCCACTACGCCGTCACGTTGTAGAAGTGGATGCGCAAATATTGACACTCCCACGGTTTGAACTGTTAAACGATCAGAGCATCGTTACAAACGTTTATCCACTATTTTATAAACCATTTTTCTGGGTTGTTGAGATGTTGTTGTAATATGTAAGGAGCTAGTTGGGGATGGCTGTCTATTGCTAGGACACCAGTATCGTCTGCAAATATGCAGACGGTTCTTTCATCCAATGTCGGTATATCTGAATATGAAATATAAGAATGGGCCTAGCTGACTACGGCTTGGTACACTAGAGTTTATTAGTGCATACTTTTTTGCTCCTAGACTCTTTATAATTTCGTTTACGATTCTATAACAATGTTCTATTGTATAGTAGAATGCTCGTGTCCGAACCCAATTTGAAAAAGACTAATATGTTTTTGTATAGAATTTTTCATATAAAAATGATTGCACGTCATTCAAGATTTACGACGTCAGAACCCCACAGCGTAGTCAAAACATCAGAATAGTTAATAAGTGAGGAATTTTTAAAATGTCAACTATTTAAGAATACAATACACCAGTCAATTTAATTTTTAAAATAAAGAAAATAATCACATTTTCAAAATTGATTTTAAAAGTAAATTATTTTTAACAGCTTGAGAAATATTATTAACAATAGATACACTTAGTTTTAAGACTACAGCAACACACTAAAATACATAAGAAAACATTTTAATACAAAATTATATATTCTAAATTTTGAACTTACCTCTTTTAGAGCATGAATAGTAAAAATGCTTATATCAGCTTTCTACAGACTATTTAGTTGTTTTGACATAGCACAATCACAATATACAACAATAATTAGTTTTTAAAGCTATTAAGCTAAGTTTAATATGTATTTATAAATACAATAATATATTGTGATCAAATTGTGTAAGAAATCAAAACATAAACAAAATTCTTACTCTAAAAAAGCGGCAACACTTTAAACAATTTTGCCACACGTTGAACTGTCATTGAAATTTGAAGTATTCCCGTATCAGTTGCGTACAATCGTCTAATCTATTTAACTAAAATTATTATTTTGTGGAATATTAGACTTAAACAGTTATTTCATAGAATTTATATTATTAATAATAACAAATGTATTTGGTTATTGGGAACATGCCACAATTTAAGTTTATTTTTGAGGTTTGGTTTTTGGGAAAGTAGGATAACCTCAAAATACTGTTCTATATCATAATATGGTTATAAGAACTACTGTCTTCCTATGCTTGAAGATTTGTCCTGTGATGAGGTCGAATCCTCGTTTAACAGTTGTTACATAGATCTATTTTGTTTTTGGTTTCTATAGAGGAGAATGCTTTAATTGGTAGACTCATTGGACGTGATAAGTCTTATCGGGTTCAGCTCGCAGTGATATGGTAGAAGCATTAAAACAGTAACACCAAGTTTACCAGCCATACCATCTACAACGAATTTAATGTGTCTGAGACGACGACGTAGCTTGTTTAGGGACAGCAAGTCTGCTTTAACTGATTTATCGTGGTACGAAATACTCTTTTCACCCAGCAAATACTCTTTTTACTCAGCCATTTTTGAATTTTAGCCTTTGGGCTATTTAATTTTTGGAATTTGCTCATTTTGTCATTTGACGACTATGATGCATTATCTAATACGATCACACAGTTGTCTTTAAAACGTTACAGCACAGATTGAAACTGCAGTTCGACGTGATCTATATTGATTCCTTGTGGTCATCGCTTAGTGTTTTTTTTTACAAAAATTAGGCTACTATCTTTTAAAAAGCCACTGTAACTGTCAATATGGATGACTATGAGACATTGTCCTTAACCTGTCGGTCCTTGGAAGCCTTTCGATATACCGGCATTAAGAATTCGTATACAGCAGTCGGAGACAAATACTGTTTCAATTTACATCATGTTTAAATTTTTTCAATATGTAGTGTTTGTTCAACCTCGTACTTGATTGTTCTCTAGCAGTAAAGATACTAAAACTTGGCTACGAATTATATTTGCTTGTTGTATGTATTTATTTTTAGTTCCTGTATGTCGCCTTCCTTTGTTACTGTTTTTATTATTTCTTGCAAGTCAATATTCAGCTATAATTATTGCACCATATGCGTACTTTTTACATAGCTTCCGTTGACTTTAATTCTTTTTTACATATTTTCAAGAGCTCTTTAAAAAATTTGTCCTTCATATATTTAGATTAATCGGAAAAGGAGAAAATACAAGATCCTGTCGTACTTACGGTGACCATAATATGTACTTATTTAAGCAGGACAGTACTTGCTTTTAAATATTTTCTAATGTCCTTTAAACCCTTTCTTAGGATACGCGAATGTACTTAGTTTTTCTAAAAAAAAAAGAATCTTTTACTATTTTCAAACAAATCTCTTGTATACTGTTCTCAGTTAATTCTCTTTGGCACTTTTACTTAAATTTTTTTCTCACTGTGCAACGTTGCTTCTGAATAAGCGTTCAGATAATGACCTTCGGCCGTCACCGAATAGCGAATAGCTATGGTTTTGTCCTTCATCGTGTTGGAAGTATTACGTATTGTAGGTACTCTTTTAGTGTTTGTTTGCAATAATGTTTTAGAATATGTCTCCGCCTCGACGAAAAATAAAAGGATTACCCCTTTATGAAAGTCAAGTCTGTCTCATCGCCTTATATGTATTATTTATTGTGAAAAGAAGAGACACACATTGGCCTCTAATGCAGTGTCTAGAAGCAATAAATTACATTCATTTTTTAATCCGCAAGTGTCAGCTCCGAGAACTTGATCACTCAGCCAAAGAAGAGACATTAGCATACCATACCACAGTATAAAGAGGTTCCTCTTGGAACCTCTCTACTGTGACCATACCATTAAGCATACCTATGCACAATTTTAGATCATTGGATTGTACTTCCAAATTGATTTTCAATTTATTTTCAAAATTTAGTTCTGTTCGAACTAAAAGTGAAGCCCTCATAAAAATATTTAGGCCAGAGAATCGCAATTACGGCTGGAAGTGAATATGCAGAAAGCAAACTTTCTTAGCATCATTATTAATTCATCACATCACAAGGATACAAAACTAGTACCTTTCTATAAATTGTGGTGGAATGAAATAACAGGGAACTAATAATTTTTTCACTAAATTGAGTCATTCTTGTGGGAAACCTTTAATCGGTATTGGATATATATTCAAAAATTATTTTATCGAACGTGCTACTGATGTTTCGCCAATTCATATCGAAGTCATAACAATGAAAATTTATAAGCATTTCTATATTTACACTGTTAGAGTTGATAAACTAAAGTCATTTTATATAAGACCATAATACGACCAGCAGTCGCTTATGGAAGCGAAATATGGACACTAACAAAAAGAGAAATAAATAAATTGCTGGTGTGGGAACGTAAAATTCTTTGAATGATATATGTCCCTTGCAGAGACAGCGTGACAAACGAATGGAGGGGCAGATACAATAACGAGCTAGAGTCTCTATTCGGAAGAGAAAATCTAGTCAGATATATAAAGGTCAATAGACTCAGATGGCAGGGCATGTGATACGCAGTAACGACAATCGCCTTATAAACAATGTGTTCTGGGAAAGGCCAGAGGGAAGAAGGTCTATAGGGCGGCCTAGAAAAAGGTGGAAAGATGCAGTAAAAGAAGATCTAGAGAAAATGGGAGTGCGACAATGGGAATTACTGGCACAGGACCGACAAACATGGAAGGCAATAGTAAACGCGGCAAAGACTCACGAAGAGTTGTAGCGCAATTGATGATGATGATGATTTTGTGAATCGGTTAATTATGAATACAAAAAATGTTATCATTTTCAAAAACACGATTTCTAAACATGATGCCTGCAAGTGAACGGATTTTATAAATGATTGAACCACTTAAAGCTTATTTTCTATCATCTGAGAATTATCCCACAATTTTGAAACAATTTTTCGCTGATCCCATTGCAGAGATGTGGATGTGGCTCGTTCATAATGTGGCGTCGCAGTTTCATGAAGCCATTCTGAAGGTAGGTTATTATTTTTGCCGCTTAAAGACGGGCAAGCTGCTACTGAAAACTTTACTGACAAGTGAGACATTTTTACACAAAATATGTAACCTACCTAGAAAACTGGAAACAAATCTACATGAATTTAAACTATTCAAATGGATAGATCTAAGAAGTGAAATAACATGGAACGATGTTTGTTATTCTCCCTAAGCTTTTAAATTGTATATTAAGGAAACCATTTTAAATGAAGACCAACTCTTTGACGACCTTAGAATTTTGAAGGACGTGGCTGCAAGTGAAAAACTTGCTGAGTGGAGTAGAGAAGAAAAAATAGTCAGTATCGATGTCTTGGAGTTTTTAAGTGTGAAGATCAATTTCAAACTGAAAAACTTCCAAATATTATGCGAATATATTTTTTGCCTTCCGAGTACTAGTGCAGCTATCGAGCGTTTATTTTCTATAATAGATAATTATTGGACGTCGGAAAAGTCACAAATGTCCATTTCCGCTTCCAAGGCAGCGATGCAGGTGTACGCAAATTTTGTTGAGACTTGTAATGAAATGTTTCATTTGCTTCAGACGAAGCTGCACCTTCTTAAATTAACTTAAGTTCCGAAAAATATAAATGGTACAAAAAACCGGAAGAAGATGAAGCTATTCCAGGTCCCCTCATGTAAAAACACTTAATTACAGGATTTTCACTTTTTTAAAGTTAATATAAATTATTATGTTTAGTTAAATTGATATAATTTTTTATCTTTAGTTACCCCCTTTATTTTTTTTAATTACTTCACCTTTTTTTTATTTTATATTTGGATTCTGGTACTTTTTGTACTGGTTTCAATGTATAATACATAATACATTCGGCTTGAACTGATTAGTTTATGAGATAGACAATTTTTCTTTGTTTACACTTTGCAAGAAACAATCGAAATTGTCGGTTTATACTACAAAAATAATAATTGTGCAAGAGCTGCTATTAGAATTTTTAATAAGATACATCACAATAGACATGCAACTCATAAATATATGTGATTGAACTAATGCAGAAATTTAGAGCAACAGATCCAGCTTGCAATAAAAAACATAACCGACAGGGACTCATAAATAACGAAGCAATCCAAGTAGCCGTTTTCGGGCAAGTTAACTAAGGCAATCACAGTCACTGTCAACAATAAGCTGAGCAATCGGTGTTTCACCTTCTTTAGCCTTCCGAATCTCCCATAAATTTAAGTTCCATCCATTTAAAATTAAATTGGTATAACCAATATATAATTGGTATATTTTTTATACAGGAACTAAATGAAGAAGATTTTGATCGTCGTCTCGAATTTTGCGAATTAATGACACAATGTCATTAATGCTTTTCGGATGAATGCTCATTTTCATTAAATGTCTTGGGGAACAGATATAATTGCCGATACTGGGCTGAGAGTAGTTTACATATTGTGCTTGAATTTCACACACAGCTTCCTCAAAGGTTAAACTTATGGTGTGGTATCTTAGGAGATCATATTATCGGACCCTTTTTTATCACTGGAAACTTAAATGGTTAATCGTATCTTGAGTTACTTAACCAAGTGGTTGATCGTATTAGAAAAATAGAAAATGGTAATAACCTTTTCGAAGATTTGGTTGTATTTTAACATGATAAAGCTCCTCCACACTCGGTCTCTACGTGTGCGACAATTTTTAAACGAAACTTTTCTCGCTCTTTGGATAGATAGAAGGGGACAGATGATGGATTGGCCACATAGATCACCGGATTTAACACCCCTAGATCTAATCCTCTAGCTTCTTTGTTTCAGTTCAGTCAACCTGTCATTTTACATT
This sequence comes from Diabrotica undecimpunctata, assembly GCF_040954645.1. Lineage (NCBI taxonomy): Eukaryota > Metazoa > Arthropoda > Insecta > Coleoptera > Chrysomelidae > Diabrotica > Diabrotica undecimpunctata. The sequence continues at coordinate 109,047,813 of NC_092805.1, forward strand.
AACATTGTGTGAAATAATACAATTGATACTTAAGTATATTTTATTTGTCGTTTCTTTTTAATATCTCAAACAAACAGTTCTGCAACAATTTAGTCAAAACCCCTAATATGAGAAATATAGTGATTGTGATCTAGTGTAGTATAATTCTCTAATAGTTTGTTAACAACTAAAATAATATTAAATTACAGGTAGTGGGAATCGCTAGAAGAATTGAAAAAATTGAAGATCTTTCCAGGACCTTAACTGATCAACCAGGTAAATTATTTGCCCTAAGATGCGATGTTGCCAAAGAAGATGATATTCTAAGATCTTTTCGTTGGATTGCTGATAATGTGGGACACATTCATATTCTTGTTAATAATGCCGGCTTAACCAGACCCACAAATTTAGTTGGTAAGAATAAATTGATACAGAAACATAAAGAATAAAATATATTTTGTTTACCAAGGTAGCTACAAGCTACTACTACTCCGTAAAATTTATGCCTCCAAAATAAATTGTCACTAAAGTTAATTTATTTTCAACAGCCTCATGTTTTAAGATTTGGTTCCTTTAAATTAAAAGAAAACTTTCTTCCTCCACAACAAATTATGATTGATGGTTTATTCAAAGTAAAAGGAAAAATCCAACATCAAGACTGACAGGTTCTGACTAGTATTTTATATGATTTAATTGACTTGGTTTTAAACAGGGCACAAGTTTTTTAAATCATCATCATCATCATCATTCTGGCTTTACAACCCTGTGTGAGTCCTAGCCTCCTCAAAAGTTTTTCTCCAGTCGTCCCTATCCATCGCCTTCCTCCGCCAAGCACGTAGTCCCATGTATTCATCGATGTTATCAAGAAACCTTGCCTTAGGTCTTCCTCTTCGTTTTACGATATCTGGTTCCTGGTATATTATATAAAGTTCGAAGTTGTATCATCTTCTCCACACTCCATTGTCATTCATCACTCCATAGATTGGCCTTAGTACTTTTCTTTCGAAATATCCTAACATATTTTCATTACTTTTTGTTAGAGTCCAGGTCTTAACCGTATATTAGGACTGGCCGTATTATTGTTTTGTAGAGTTTTAATTTTATATTTCTCGATATAATTGAGGATTATAGCAGGATATTGAGCCCAAAATATGATCTGTTGGCCGAGCAAATTCTGCGGTTTATCTCTGCGGTATGATTATTTTCAGTCGAGTGCTCCCAGGTATACAAATTCGTTCACTGCTTCGATGACGTCGTTTTCTACAATAAGCGGTCGTAGGATTTGTGGTTCGGGCTTATTTTCATAGTGTTTTTGGTGTTTATTGTTAAATCCATTTGTGTAGCTGATTCTTTAAGTGCTACATACGACTCTCGTACAGCGTTTTTCGTTATCCCAACAATGTTGATATCATCAGCATAGGCAAGGATTTGCACTGATTATTATATATTGAACTGATGGTTCTGATTTGTGACAAACGTATTAATTTTTCCAGAGCCAGATTGAACAGTATACAGGAGAGAGGGTCTCCCTGACGCAGCCCATTATTTGTTTTAAAATTTTCAGACAGTTACCTCTAGATTCGTACTTTACATTCAACTTTTTCAAGAGTAAGTTTTCTTCAATTTGCCAACTGATTAGGTATTCCTAGCTCTGTCATTGCTTTGAAGATTTCTCTTCTATTTACAGAGTCGTAGGCTTCTTTGACAAAAATTATAGTTATATAACGTCAAAACTGTTATTGTTGCAGTCATAGCTATCTAAATGCATTATTTTAATTTGGGAACTTATAATTTCAGTAGTTGATTTATATATTGGCAAAAAAATAAATTTATTAAGAGCCTTTATTGGCAATGCATTGTTAGTTCCTGCTAGTTTTTTGTTTGTTTTTTTTTAATCTAGTTACCTTTTCAAAATTTCTGCATTTAAATTTAATTTAACTGACTTTCTGTCAAACAGAATAGAGAAAATTAAAATATTCTAATAATGCATCTAAATCGAGGAACTAAAAAAGGTATCCTCTTTATGTCACAATAAATATGAACCAAGAACCGATTTTAGAATCCACAACATGCAAAATTGACAAGAAATTCAAGAAAACAAGTCATGTAAAAGATTTTCCTAAAGGTAGTAGAAAAAAATATCTGAAAACCAGAAACTGGACTCCACAAGGGAACTAAGTTTCTGTAGCTAACTGTATACCATGTATCACAAAAAAATTATTTAAAAATTCCTTTATAAAAGGTATATATTAAAACATCCTATCGGGCTACATCACAGAACGTTTTCGAAATTAATATTCCATCATCAGTGCTATCTGGACTAAAGCCACTAAATACTTGAGTAAAAACCCTTTAAATGTTGTTAAATTGAATTTGAATTACATTATTTGATTTTATGTACTTAAACATCCTAGTATATAAAATGAAATAATATATCTGAAATCTAATGTTTTATAGGATAACTGAAATTTAAACTTTAGTAACATTGTTACACTATTGAACTAAACTTTTTTTTTGAATTACGACATAAATTAGCTACTTTTTGTAAATAGAGGTCTATATGGTGACTATAGAATTTAAAATAAAATAACTAATTAGAAAATTTGACTTTTAATTTGAAATAAAATTAAATAAATACAAATTATTCAGAGTCGGACTCAGGCCTCTTCTCTACTCCATTTTTTTCCGGCAAATGTTGGTAAAATGGCCAATAAACCTATCTAATGGCATTTTCCTTACAAAGATTCAGTAGATCTTTTTTTTTTATCGATTGAAGGCCTTTTTTGAAGGCTGGTTTTAGCTGGATTTCCTTATTTTGTCCTCGATTCATAAGTTCTTTATTATTTCGTTTGATATCATTTGTCTTGAAAGTATCTCGTACATAGAAAGTTTTATAAAAAATTATATTCGGGTGCATTTGATAATTTTTAAGTCATTCCAAATAACTTTTTCTTTTTCTGTATTTTTACTGAAATTTTTTTTAACCATTTCGCTACTTAGTGACATTAAATCATAAATATCTTGAGTTCAAATTTCAGTAGTGAATCCCGGTTACTTTTGCTGATTTGAGTATACTTGCTCATTGTGCAGGGACGTACATTGGACTACTTTTAGTAACACGCTTTTTCTCTCTTTCTATGGTGGCATGCATGATATCACCTTCATTTTGTGTGTGACTTTCTGTAAAAATCTGTGTGTAATTGTCTTCATTTTGCTGACATGTATCACACAAGTGGGCCTAAGACGGGATATGTAGGTAAAACGGGAAATGCTATTTTGGACAACACGGCAACGTCGCTAGTTTAGTTTTCCTACGGCTAAGTGTGACGCATACCGGTTATTGTTTTAAATAAACTTTCAGACTTGCAGAGTATAATTAAATGAGTGTAATTATTTATTTGAGAAAGTAAAACACCGCTCCATGTGCAGAACAGAATGACAACTTCTTTATTACTTCTGTCATGGTAGCCAACCTGATTTACAATATGTTTGGGGATCAGGATAGGCAACATTTCAATACCCCCTCTCAATTTATACAACATTTATAAAAGTATTAAATTTGGATGAATTGTCAACTACATAAACAAAAATAATCTTAATAATTGAACAAAATTAAATTGCACAAAAAGAAATAATAATAATACTAGTTCATAATACAACTGAACAGTTTACAACTTATATCTACATATTGAAGTATTCATAAACTTTCCAATAACTCAAAAACATTGACATAAGATGACAAAATAAAATACATGATTCACATGAATACCTAAAGTATAAATGCACCAATTTACAATATATAAAAAGTAATTAAGCTTTAGTTACTTTCAACATTCTTGAATTTTTATCGTATTTCTGAGACGTAAAAATATTTCATTTGAAGGAGCTTTAGTGAAAATATCGGCACAATTTGATTTTGTATTTATGTTTTGTTGATTATTAGGTACCTTTGTGGCTTCAGTCCAGGTGTCCATTTTTTCGTGACATTCAAGTTCTGTTTCGATTGCCTGCTTCCATTCATCACTCTCCACTGCTTCTTCATAAGTTACTGGGGTTGATGTAACTAAACAATATACATAATAAAGTTCATAGTCTTTGAGCTTCGAAGGTGGTTTTATTTCTTTATTAGAGAAACTAGTTTTGGTATTTTGTACATTTACTGGTTCTTCATCTTGTGAATTACTTTCAGTGATATTTCTTAATATTTTGACTCTACTATCTTCATAATTTGTCTCTTCCAATATTTCCAATTCATCTTGGCTTGGTAAAATTTCCTCAGTATTTTGATTATTAGACAATATTTCTGGAGAATATTTATATTGTGATTCATCGAAAACCACATCTCTTGAAATTTTAATTTGATTAGTCAGTGGATTCCAGATTCTATAGCCAGCGCCACTGTAGCCGACCATTACACCTTTACTTGCCCTTGGTTCTAATTTACTTTTCTTTGGTAGGTTGTAGTACCATACTTTTGAACCAAAAACTCTGAGTTTAGACAAGTCAAGCCTGTTCAAGTATATTTCTGCTGGTACTTGAAGTTAAATTGCTCGTGATGGGGTTCGGTTGAGCTGATAAACAGCTGTTCTAACTGCTTCTCCCCACAGACTCTTAGGAAGATTTGTTTCAACAAACATGGCTCTTACCTTGTCTAAAATAGTACGATTAAATCGTTCTGCTATACTATTCTGCTGAAGTGTGTACCCAGCTGTAAATTCTTGCACTATACCATGTTGTACACAATAGTTTTTAAAAATTTTTAGAAGACATCTCTCCTCCCATATCCATTCTTATTCTAGGTACTCTCCTTCCTTCTGCTGCTAATTTTTCAATGTGATTAATAAGATGCGACTCACTCTCGCATTTTCTTGTCATTAAATATACAACACTAAAATGTGGAAAATCATCAATAATTGATAAGTAATACTTCTTACCAGAAAATGTTGGATCTTTGGACGGACCCCAGGTGTCAACATGTAAAAGTTCGCCAACTCTAGAAGATTTTTTGTACAAAACTTCTTTAAAAGGTTGCCTTGTGGCTTTTCCTTGTAGACATGAATCACACAGCTCATCAGAATAGGGTAGTCCCAACAATTGAAGTCCCCTTCTATTTACATGTCCTAACTGTAAGTGCCATAAGTTTTTATTACTATGCTTTGCTACTAAACTGGATTGCACTTTATTTAAATGAAAATTTGCAACAAATAAATTACTTTTGTGTTTACAACAAATAAGTTTAAAGTTATTTTTTCTTATTTCAGACTTATTTTCTTTAAATACAACTGTGAAACCCAAATTGTTTAGTTTACTAACTGATAATAGACTATATTCTGGGTTATTTAATATGAGTACATCAATGTTGATAGGAATTTCATTGTAATAAACTTTTAACATACCTTTTTTACAAGAATTCATTACCCTTCCATCTGCTCTTTTAATGCCAACAGGCTCAATTTTAACAATGTTACTTATAAATTGTTTATATTTACCACTGCACATATTTTGTGATGCTCCTGAATCTATTATAAATGAAATTTGGTTGTCATCATTCTTGAGATCTTCAGCTGATAGGGCTGTGTTAAAACTTACTTCATCTTCAGCTACTTTGGCATGGACATTATGCTTACTTTGTATATTATTACCAGTTCTTCTGCCACGGGAATAGTTATTTCCACGAAAAAATCTACCTCCACTGCTGTTACCTCTATGATTATTGTTTTTTCTGAAACAATTGGACACTAAATGGCCTTCAAGTCCACAAAATGAGCAACAGGGTTTCTTCACTTACTTTTTCATTATTTTTCAACTTCAGTTTTGCATCAAGTAATTTTGCTTTAACAAAGTCAACAGTTAACTTGTCATTTGACGTTTCTAATACAGTAATGACGGTGTCGAACGTATCTGCCATTGTTAACAACAGGTGACAAACCTTATCATCTTCTTCTATTGTGGTTCCAGTGGATTCGAGGTCACGTATTAAACAAAACTCAACGAAAAACTTTTGTAACTCTGTGCCTTGTTTATATTTCAAGGTTAATAACTTTTTTCGCACATATAAACGAGAAAGAATACTTTTTCTTTCAAAAACTTTTTCTAAATTTTTTATCATTTCGAAAGCTGACTTACAATCACGAATATATTCTAAATGTTCATCTGTAATGCATGTGACAATAATAGATCTCGCTGTTGCATCATGCTTTTTATGCTGAGATTGCTCGTCTCTTGATAAAGCTGCTAGTTGCGTTGCAGTTACTTCTGTGGTAATCAAATCTTTAACACCTCTGACATCTAGAAGATTGCCTAATCTAAATTTCCAGGACGAAAAATTTCGTAGATGTTAATTGCGGATACAAACTGACGGTTGAATTCGCACTACTTAAACTTTGGGCTGCCATATTTAATTTTATTAAATATTATTAATTTTATTAAGCGCCGGTGCCGAGGATAACGAGGAGACATTTGTATGTGATGTGTGCAAATAATGTCTAATAATCTTTTGTTTCAATACTTTTTATAAAAATTAACTTTAGGAATATATCAATATCAGATACTCTGCATCTGTTTGAATATAAATTTTTTCTGACTACGTTTTTCAGAATTATTCATAAGTTTGTTAACAATGTTTTACATAATTGACTAATAAGAGACAAGCACCATAATTGAGTATTATTTGACTTTATACTTGTGCTTCAGAAAATTTCAAAAGAAAAGTATCCCGTCTTAGGCCCACCTCCCCTACATACAAACGAAAAAATTATTTTTATTTTGCCCAGCGCAGTTATCAGAGTAGAAAATAACATGTTCTCCTTTGCATGCTTCACTTTTCAAAAAACCATAGATACATCTACCAATTTCATTTGCCCCCTTCTTTGCAATTCCTTCATGTCAGAAAAAGCAGTATACAATTTTTGATTTTATCTCAAACACGGCAAAGTAAAAAGTTATAACTAGGTAGACACTCTTCGTTTATAATAGAAACTACTAATTTCACCACAAGGAGTAGGGAGAACGGCTTGAAGATCGAAACACAACACTTGAAAACGTTTTCACCTGATTACAAATCTTGAATCTTTTCTTGTCGGCTTAAATCTTTCTCACTTAACTGTGCCTCATATTTGCTTCTCAGTTCATTTTTCTGTTCATTATTTCCAAATGTGTAACTAGTACATAAGCTGCATTGGTCTTTTTGGGAATGTGAAAAGCGATATTAGTCTCTGTATTCAATATTTTTGAATACATAGAAATTTTGACAACCTGTTTATTATTTAACGTGCAGCTTTCCACGTAAAGGCGATAATTAGTAGAAATGTTCAGAGTTCCATCTTGATATTCTTTGTTTGTCAGATCTCGGCAGTAACGTGATTTCTTTCTCGGAAATAAATTGATGTGGTCTCTTATTCCTTGAAGTACTTCTTCTTTGATCCTTTTTTGTTTCCCATGATAGTCCTATTGTTGATGGCTAATGTATTCTTGAAGAAAGTTTTACATACTTGGAATACTTCTTTATCTTCGACTCTGAAAGTATATTTTAGATATATTATTACCTTGTTTTGTAGTTCTGTATACTGGCGATATTTCAGAAATACGTGAATCAATGAAGCCTCTTTGCCTGTCAAGTAAGCTTTAAAAATATTTCTACGTTGATCTTCAGATATTTTAGTTGCACATTTCAGTCGGCACTTATCGTTACATGAAGTTAACATTTTTCTTTTTTCAATTTTCTTATTTGCTGCATTGATGTACTCTTCTTCCAAATTTCGTTTTCTTTTCTTGATATATTTTCCCAGTTTTCAGAATCACTTAATCTTTTCCTGGTAAATTTTTTAGTTTGTAATAAATTCACATTTACAATATTATCGTCAATGTCTACCTCTGAATTACTAGACCTTAAAGGAACATTCACATCATAATCGGCCGGCGGTACCTAATTTTTATAGGTGATGCTGTGGTCACTATCTCCAACAACACTACTCGTATCACCATCCTAGAACAGGTGATTAAAATATAATCAGAATCTACTTTATAGAATAATAAATTTTATTATAATTTACAAAAATAAAAAACTAATACATACCTGATTACTTTCCTCTGTATATTTAGTACTATTTGTCTCTTGTAAGTTATCATCGGGAAATAAACTATTATCTTCTTAATCAAACAAGTTGTTAGATAAACAATTTAATGATGCTTCCACATTATTATTTCTAATCATTGTTTCGATTACTACATTACCATCAGTATCTGGAGGTGGTCTTGATGATTCTCCCTACAATTTCATATTGCCCCAATATTCTTCAGTGCACATTTATTATATTCTTAGTGTTTTAATAATAATTTATAATTTTAATTTATAATTTATAAAAAGTGGGGTTATGTTTAATTCTGTTGCATAAAAACTTTCTTACAACTGCATTTTCGTTGATTTCTTGAACGCTGGTTCTTGCTAAATGTAATATCAATGCACCGCGGGAGTCAAAAGGCTTTTTATTCATAGTTAATTTAAATTCACTCATTTTTGGAGAAAGATGTAACAACTAAGAAACATGTCACATTGAAAGAATAATCCTTCTTGTTCAATATTGTAACAAGTCAAGTTGTTACACCATTGAACTAAAACATTTATAAATTTGGAGTTGTTACATAAATTGATTACGCCCTCTACGAACTAAAAAATGAATTTCGACTTATTTCAGTATTGAAATTCGTAGAGATATCGCACTAATAATACAATAGTGCCGTAACTCAAAATGTTTCGAAATTGACGTAACACTTTATTCACACGTAAAATTCAATTCCCTGTAAGTAAATAAAAATGTCGTTTTAATAGTAAAATAAAAGACTAAGAGAAGGAGCCATAAGACGTTATTTATGACTGACCGACTGTCGTCACCCTCCTCACAATATCGCGTCATCTTTAGTTGCGACCAACAGTGATCGGGAACGCATGTATTGCTTTGCTCATCATTTCGAGTTTCCACGGTATTGCTGAATCAGGTATGTAATTTTCATAGCTATATTTCGAGTTATTACATTCTTGTTGATTTGAACCTAACTATGATATTGTTATTTTTCTAGTTATTACACTTTTGCTGGTTTACACCAGCACTTTTAAAATTAATATTTTTACTAACGACACTATTATTGGTTCAGTTCATTATTTTTGACATGCTACATTATTGTTGAATCATCACTTTAAATCATTTTTGTTGTTGTTTGTAAAACATATCATTATCTATTTATCGATCACCGGATAGTAATAACTCATTTAAAATATGTAACAGTGTTATTAAGAAAGCTTACCAACAACTGTATTTTATAAATTTAGAGTTACTACACTCTTTATGACATTCTTGCATCAATTACCTTATATATATATATATATATATATATATATATATATATATATATATATATATATATATATATATATATATATATACCGGTATTTAGGCGCCACGCCCTTTCAGTAGGGATCTATGGAGGAGTATCACCGAGACGCAAGCCCTTATCTCTTGCCGTTCTGCTCCACCACAGGCTGATCAGACACCAGCATATTCTAGTCTAAGCCTAAGATTCATCTAGAATTTTAAACTGCTGGGTTAACCTTTTTTATTTTTCAGTACACCGAGCTGGGGCTCGAACCCACATCCACTGAACTATTTGACAGTGAAGCGAATAAGAATCGGCCGCCCAGCTCGCTTGGCTATCTGACCGACTCAATTACCTTTATACTCAATCTAATAATATTACTTGATCCATTTTTAGGTTTAATACATGAGTCTTGAGCGATTACTTGTTGCTATGGCAACAAATACTGAGGATTGCGAGCAGAAAATCTTTTTACCCTCTCACTGGAGAGTACAAATAATGAACCTGGTGCCCAAATAGAAAACAGTGACTTTGGGAAAGTACAACCACCACCTATACCTTCATCATTTACGAGTCATCAAGTACTTCAAGAAATTGACGCAAACAGTGAAACAGATAATGAGATTGGGAGTTGTACTCTGTAATATATAGAAAAAATTATACAGGCTAATCCTGGTAGAGAACTGGACTTTATATTTTTATCTAGTAATTGTTGCGGGTAGCAAAAAAATTAATACGTCCTTACAGCATAAGCGTACGCAGGTCAGAAAATGAATTTCAAAAACATAACCCATAAATTTCTGATTTGCGGTCACTCTCAAAACGAGGGTGACAATGTGCATAGCGTCATAGAAAAGCAAGTAAAGCGTTTCGTAAAATCTGATCCAGTGTATGTCCCACAACAATATATGGCATTAATTCAGACGCCTAAAAAGACAGGCACACCGTATAGTGTGACTGAAATGACTAATGAAAAATTTTACAATCCGAAAATACTTCAAGAAGAGTAGGGTAACAATTTTAATGTTAATGAGGAGAAAGACAAAATAAAATTTCATATTAAGATATTTCGTGTTGAAAACAAACATCCATTTACTTTCTTTTATAAGAACTCTTACGAAGATGAAGACTACCAAAAAGTTTTGAACTGAAAATCAGACTTCGTTATTTGCTAATGGTTTGACACGAGAGTACATAAGCAAGATACATTTAACTCAAAATAAGAAAAGGAACTTAAAGGAATTACTTGACAAAAATGTAATACCCAAGAATTATCGTGCAACTTGCTATAAGGCTTTGACCAATTAAACATTAAAATTGTATTTAATTGTAATCAGTAATAATTTACTTTTAGACTAATTCAAACTAAGTCTAAATAATTTGTTTTTTTAAGTATTTCTTTTTAATTGACTGAAAATTACTTAAATATGACTGGATTTCGTGTTCTTTTTTTGGAAGGTTTATTTTGTTAAATATATAGATTAAGTACAAAATGTTCAAGAATAGTGTATTTTGTTATCTGTATCTGAATTTGTTTGATTATAATATAAACTTAATTAAAAATAGTCTTGATTTATTTATTAATATCAAAAACAATAGTTCTAGGTAATTGTTAACGTGTAATACAATCTCTTTAGATCCAATGTTGTTGTTAAGTCCAAAAACTAACGTAAAACGCAGAAAAAAAATAGTAAATCAAATTGTAGTAACACAAAATATTTCATAAATAATGTCATAATTAAAAATAATATTTCATTTCGAACATTTTGCTTAGAGCAATACAGTGTTAACTCAAAATTTTTAAATAACTTCACTTTTACCTGCAATAGGAAATGATAAATGAGTTTTTCGTTGATTCTGAAAAATCATCTTTTTTGAGTTACGACACTATTGTATTATTAGTGCGATATGTATAACGAATTCCATGATTGCAATAACTAAAATTTGAATTTTTTTGACTTGTTACACTATTGAACTGAGGTATCGCTATATTTGTAAACGTTCAACCTAACTGTCTCCTCAAGAAACATTCCACAAGTTTTGATGTACATTAAAGCTGATGACCTACAGATGATAGCCTAGCATAATTGAGCGTTTTAAAACTATGTAACTACATTCCTTGTATTGGCATTATTTCAGTAACCTTTTCGGAGACCTGACGATGAACAGCAAAGTGTGCAACCGATTTATCAATTAAAGTGAATATTTGGGCAGGAATAACAGACAACGAAATTACGGAATTTTTTTGTTCGAAGAAACTATAACAGTGCGTCTTCATACTATGCTGTCTTGGTGAGAACGTCTTACCGAATCGGTGAATAGGATGTTTTGGACTATTTTTGATTTATTTTATGAGGATACTTGAGAAGTAAAGTATACCAAAAGAGACTACAAACTATCAGGAAACTCAAAGAAAAGATATAAATTAAGATATCACAAATGACTTTGTGAATTATAGAAACAGTTCAAAGAAGAGTTTGCTGCTTTTCTTTCTCATTGCATTTTATTTGCGGATGATTAATTTCAGCAGCTTTATTTTGTATGGATAACAAATAATAACATTCATTGTAGTAAAAGTTAAAATGTTTGACAGTATACAGAAATTAATAACTTAAAACTGTTACTACATTTGAATAAACATGTAAAAAGACTTACAAATAATGTACTTTAACAACATCTACATTTTTATTTGGAAAAAATATCGATGATATTATAACTCTCACATCAATGATGTCAAAAATTAAAAAAGTATTCTGAATTTTTTTCTTTCGTGCTTTGGTCCAATTACGTGACACTTACAGATGACCGGAATCTTGTCAGATTGTCGTGGTTCAGGATAATATTGTCAGGTAATATTTTCATTGTTTCATTTAGTTCATGTATTCAAGTAAATAAGCATGTTGGTGGTAGCTTATAAAATGTATTAGTCACTACGAGTTGTTCTTTTGTAGCAAAATAAATTATGTTTATCTTCTATCCCAACTACCGCATTCACATCTCCCATAAAAATTATTGGTTCGTGTTTTCCATCCCTTAACTGTACAGCTCATTTCAAGCCCTGGCCTCCCTCGGCAAACTTCTCCATTCGTTGCAGTCTCCAGCCATTCCCCTCCACGATTAACTGCCAAGGAGATTTCTTGCGCCCTCATTCATATCATCTTTCCATTGATTTCTCGGTCTGCCAATATGTCTCTTTGTCTGCATTCTTGCATTCAACAGTTTTTTTTTGGAAGCCTGTTTTCTTCTATCCTAAATACATGGCCTGCTCATTGAAAACTGTAGGCGAACGTATTCTTCGGATATCCTGGACAGACCACATCACTAACGTAGAAGTAATGCAGAGAATAGGCAAAAGCAAAGAAATAATCTTCACCGTAAAGACACGGAAGCTTGAGTACTTCGGACATGTCATGAGGCATACTAAGTACCGGCTGCTACAGTTAATAGTCCAAGGAAGAATCGACAGTAGGAGGGGACCGGGAAGAAGACGACACTCGTGGATGCATAACCTGCGACAATGGTTCGGACTAACATCGACCGAACTGTTCAGAGGTGCCGTAAACAAAGTCAAAATAGCCTTGTTAATAGCCAACGTCCGAAACGGATAGGGCAAAGGAAGAAGAAGAAGGCGAACATACTGAGATACAGGTGGTTCTTTGAATATATTATATATTTTATAATTGTATCTGATTCACCACCTGTTGTTCTCATCTCCAGTCTAAGATCCTACATGCTACATCATACCGTTCTTATAGAAAGGTAGTTATTCTATTACAAAGTGAATATTACTTATTTTAGGATATTTAAAATTGTTCTAGAGTTAAAACTAGAATAACATGTTTTAGAGGGTTCAACCGATGATTGGAGGCGAGTTTTTGAAGTAAACGTTATGGCTCTATGTATTTGCACGCGCGAAGCTATAAAGATAATGCGTCAAAAGAAGATAGCTGGACACATTATTCACATAAATAGTATAGCAGGGCATTACGTACCTGTAATGCCCAAGCCCAATTTCAATGTTTATCCAGCATCAAAATTTGCTGTTACAGCTCTAGCAGAAAGTTTAAGACAAGAGTTGTGCTACTTTAAAAGCCCCATCAAGATAACGGTGAGTATTTACTTTTAATATGCAATAATACACGCAGTACAATATATGGTTATAATATCTTTTTACCATTCACTAGCAGACTACTCTGTTTAATATCTACTTTGATTTTGATGATCTACCTTTTAGATATATTGTAGATTTCAAAGAAGGCGTTCGTAGGTCTTTCCATTCTATGACTTGATGGATCTATTACCGTACACATATTGTTTAGTAGAAAAGATCTAATCTTTCACAAAAGCCTACTATTAATTGCAAAGCTAGATTTATTACCTGATTAGGTTTAAAGAGATCACTACATCCTTTCGCATTTGCTTTTCTAGGTAACGTCACAAAAGTCGACGGCAATCCTTTGGTATATAGCCAGTTTCATAAATTTTATTAAAAATATGAATGAGATATCATTTCTGAATTTTTGAAGCCTTTTATTATTTTACTCGGTATTTTATCCGGCCCCGTCGCTTTCCTGGTCTTTGCTAATCTTATTGCTCGTTCAATTTCGTCCATAGTTTGTCCAATGTCAAGTACTGGCACTACTTCTTTAATTTCAAGATCGGGCCTTTCATCACTAAACAGTTCCTCAATGTACTCATTCCATGTGTCTATTTTATCCAAATCAGTGATAATTAGTTTCTATGAACATACAAATTCAATTTGTTTATAAGCCTAATATATATAAAAAATGTTTAAAACTTTAAAAAAATTTCTAGGCTCTCCTAGTGAACCGATTTGAATTATACAAAAAGCGTTTGAAAGTTTGAGCCTTCCTTTATATATAAAAAAATTTGCAACTATCTGAGAGCCTTATTTAATTATAAATTTGAAAATTTGCGATTTTTTTCCAGTAGGCTGGATTGCAAAATTATTATGCAAAACCTATCTGACCAATGTTAACAAAATTTAGCACACGTTTTAAACATATTAAAAAGTTTTTCTAGGGGGAATATGGAGCTTGTAAGTCAAGTTTAGAAAGTCGAAAACATTTAAAGGATTAACTTCATTTTTTTGTACTTTTTTTCCAATTATTGCTATTTTTCAACAATAAACATTAAATTTTCAATTTCTAGCTAACGAAATGTTGTGTAAAATTGAATAACGAAACTTTTAACTTCTTATAATTTTTTCTCTAGGATTAATATTTTCCGAATTATAAACGAAAATAGGAGCAAAAACATGAGAAATTTTCAATTGTTTTCAGATTTTGTTAAATAAAAAATTTAGGACAGGTTTTGCGACTGGCGCATATCGTGATTATCGATATTGGGCACATCCTGAAGGGATTCCAGCAAAAAAATAGCTTCCTATGGAAAATGTCCATTATGGTCTGAATTTCTACAGATCCCGCCTAGTCTATATGTAAAAAAATGTCGACCCTCTAATAACCCTAGCGGTTGATGCTGTTAAAAAAAAGTTCAACAATCATAAAAACATTCCATCATACAACATACAGTAAATAACCAACAACTTTCAAAAAACACATTGACCATATCAAACGCTAAGTACCTCGTTACTAAGCGTTTATTTTATGCGTTTATGGTAACGACCATATTAACATGGAAAAACACATACTGACAAAACGAAAACACTTTGGTGTAATCAGTAGAGTGATAATATTATCACTCTACTGGTTAATAGGTTAATCCTAATTTATAAATCATTCTTAAGACAATTGTAAAGTAAAGGACTCCAATGATGAAGATCTGCATCTGAATTAAAAGTTCTCTGCATCGTTTAAAATGCACCTTAGTATGTATCTAGCTAATCGTGATTAAAAAAACCTTCCAAGCAGCCTATCAAAGAACCTCATGAGGCTACAACCATACCGACTCGACTATTGGCATCGTCCAGTGACCTTCCAACAAGGTGATTATTTATTTATTTATTTCATTTATATCATCTTTCTTGAAATCTTGAAACAATAGGAAACTGCTATGAGACATTTTCCTGCAAGTTAACTTGTAGCATTTCTATTTTCCTTTCATATGTATTAAAATACCGAAAAATATTTTTAATCTTTTTGCGTCGCTGAAATTGATAATATAATTATTTTAAGTTTGTTTATATAACGCAGATGGTATTTTTTTGATATTGATTCCACTTAATACTGCGCGTCGAATAAATATCCACTTAGATTGGTGAGAAAGTTATGCGGGGAGGCGAACGATTTTTAAGAATGATATCACTCTGCAATAGACCACGATACGAGTCAGGTCATTGTTTAGTCCGAATTTTTAAGTTCGTAATGGTTTTTCGTTATTCGTTTTTTGTCATCGAAAATCAGTTAGTAAGCAGTGAAGTGTAGTCAAGGAAGGATTTAGATTTGGAAGAGATAGTTCCGGGTGTAGTCTTCAAAGCCGGCAAATGTTTTTGATTTGAAAGGTGAAGTTGTACTCAAAATGCGATCTGGCGGTGTTTGTTGAGTTTATCACCGATTGTTTGTGCTGTTTTATCTGAGAGATTTGTAAGATGGCGTTTCCAACCATTTGAGAGGTCCACATGGTTTTAAGAAGAAATAGAGTGGCCGAGTTTTGAAGATTGCAGTTTGTTGTCATCCAGGATAATCTGAATTCCGAACCAGTGTCCAACTTCCCAAGAATTGTCTAATTTATGTTCCATGGTAAACCAATTTCAGCTTAAGTGGGACACAGTTGTGTGTTTGTTTGCAGTGTTTTGGTTAAATTCCGATCCCAAAAACTTTCTTAAAGGAAATACATCAGCCAGAGTGATATAAGGTACTTTTTGTTAAAAGTAAAAATAGACATTTTTCATTAATAAAAAAAATTTGCTTTCATGACAAACTAACAAAAATTATAAATAAATAAAATTATAAGTTTTATGGATAAGCCAATTGTCATATCAGTCTTGTTTTAAATAAAGTTAACAATAATTAATTAATATTTCAAAACAAGTTAAATATTTCATTTCGACATATGACAGTCAGTATTATCCTTTTCGGACATTTGGTACAAAGCCATAAATTTGAATTGTTTTGTTTAAAGGTTAATCTCAATGTAAGCTCCGTTAAATAATCTAGATATTTTCATTTTAATAATAATTTAAATTCCTAGAAGTGTTCCCAACGTTTGGAGCTTGTTGTAAATCGTTACAAATAGCGCCATTGTAAGGTTTGTTGATAAATTTTGTTAATATTGTTTGTAATAACTGTTGATGTTAAGAAATAATAAATATGTAACTTTTCTCTCTAAACCAGGAGTAGTAGAATTATTTCCTTTAAAAATATTTTCACCCTTTAATATTTTTTAGGAAAAGCCTTTCTTTCTATTCAGCAAGAGGATTCTTTTAAACGGCGTCCACATTGAAATAGTTTAGGAACCTTCTTGTGTGTGTTGACCAGGAAATCTATGTAAGTATTTTTTTATTTCTTTGTAGTTACCCAATCTAGTCCCTTGTTTATTCACTAACTTACGACCCAGCTCTCCAACCAAATCAAGAGTGGCCATTCGCAAACGTTTCGGTTTGTTTGTTTACCCTATCTCCAGCCCAGTAATTGATCAGTTCCCACTTTCAACCCCTATAAGTGATACCCAATGTGGTAGGCAAATTATACCCTTACAAACTGTAGATGATTACATTATTTAGACATGAAAGGGATACTCAAACTAGTTCAAAGACTCGTGGTAGTGTTGTTTTTATTGCTGTTCATGAGCGCCTTTATTCAATTATGGTTAGGCCTATCGATTCCTCTGTGGAACATGTTTTTACACGGGTAATGTGTGGCACTAAAAAGTTAATTGGTGCTGTGTACTTTCCTCCACGGTCATCTGGGTCAGTATATGAGGAGCATTCCACCTGTATGTTGGACTTAGCAGATAGATCCAGTGATTGTGGATTCTGTATTTGTGGTGACTAGAACCTACCTGAGGCATTCTGGGATAATGTTAATAATGGTGTTACAGTTGAATGTCCGCAACACTCTCTTGCAAATAATATTTGTACTTGCTACAGTTTTCAAAATATGTCACAAGTAAATGCTTTGCCTAACCTTAAAAATAAAATTTTTGATCTAATTTTCTGTACTTAGAGGAACGCAGTTGTGTCGATTACACCTGATATTCTATTTAATACTTCGCAACATCATTCAGCTTATAATATATTGTTAAATGCAGCCAATTTAAATTTGTTTCTTAAATATGATGTCTTCTGTCATGATTTTAAAAAATGTAATTATCAAGTTTTAATTAATTATCTCAATTCCTTGGAACAGGGTTTTAAATAAATCAGATATTAATTGCTGCATAGAAAATTTTTAGCAAATTTTATATGATACCATCAATATGTTTTTTCCTATCAACCGGTTAAATCATTGAACTTTCCAGTTTGGTTTTCGCGAGACTTAATTGAGCTTGTCAACAGAAAAAAATAGCTCATAGGAATTTTAAAGCAGTATGTTATACAAACTATTTAGAGAATATTTAAGCAAATCTTTCAAGTAATCTTCGCTCTTTTTTGAGGCATGTTAGTGCTAAACGTCCCCAGAAAGGTGGGGACGTTTAGCTCTAACAATGTAAATGTAAATAGCTAGTAAAGTGATGAGGAAATAGGCAATCTATTTGCCACTTATTTTTCAAGTACATATAATGATAGTGAGTACAGTTTACCTAATTTTGAATTGGAATATAGTGTGGATTTCCAGATTCTGAAATTTAGTCTGACTGATGTTTTTGAAGGGTTCAGAAATTCAGAGTTCAAAAATTATATATTTTTCAGTGCCTGATGGTATAATACCTGCAGCGCTTATTAAGAACTGTATTTTTTCCCTTTGTAAACCTTTAGAACAAATTTTCAAATTATCATTGTCATCATCTCTATTTCCACAATATTGGAAAAATAGTTTTCTTACACCTATCTATAAATCTGGCAATCGTAAGTGTGTTAATAATTATAGAGGTATAACTATTCAATCAGCAATCCCGAAACTTTTTGTTGGTATCGATAAATCTCAACTGGACTTGCAGAAACATAATTATTGATGAACAACATGGATTTTCTAACAGTAACAAACATTGTCAATTACCAATAATACTTGTTGGGTGCATTTGAAAATAAAATTCAGGTCGACAGTTGAAGAAAAAACTAAGGGGGTTGAAACACTTTTTATTACGTATGTTATGATTACAATGGTTAAAAAGCCGACTATACAAAATACCGACCGACTTGGTCGAGTGTTGATATGGCGAAGTGAGGTTGTTCGCGCCAAAAGCTGGCTTCTACCTCAACGGGCAAAAACACAAAGCGCTCCAGTTGTGGCGCGTATGTTTGAACACAGACAAAAAAATGAATATATTACCACTGTGATAAATAACTTTAAAATAAATATAGATGCGAAACGGAACAACAGCATTTACATTGATTTCTCAAAGCCATTTGACCGAGTTAATCATAACCTTTTGGTTCACAAACTGCAAATGTATCTGGCTTTGGTGACCCCATTGTTAATTTAATTAAAAGTAAAAGTTTTCTGATGGGACGTACATAGCAAGTTCGTATTAACAATTATATTTCGTAAGAATTCCATTGTTGTTCTGGTGTCCCACAAGGGTCTAATTGTGGTCCGTTGTTTTTTAACTTGTTTATTAACGATATTGGTAAGGCTCTCAAACACTCACACTTTCTGCTATTTGTCGATGATCTTAAGTTATTTTGTTGTGTACGTGATAACTCGGATCAAGATCTTTTGCAAGATGATATAAACAATATATTTTTATGGTCGAAACAAAATGGTTTAAGCTTAAGCCCATCTAAATGTTCTTGTATTTAATTTGGTCGTATAATAATCTAATAGCCAATAGATATATTCTTAATGATGTACTCTTAAATTCAGTTACTGAGATTAGAGATTTGGGTGTATTTTAGAAGCCATTTTCTTAAAATTAGGGAAACAGGATTTTGTAATCTTGGTTTTATTTATCGTAAAAGTCCAACCTATTGTATTCAAATTATTGTACTGCTTGAGGTCTTGAATACTTCCCTGTTGTTTCATCAAGTCTACATTGATGGATTGGAGAGCGTTCAGCGGAAAGATCTTTAGCTTTTAAAGCACATAATAATATAGGAAATACTAAAAATTACTTCATAAATTATTCTGTAATAATTTTGTCAAGTTGACATTGCTACACTGAAGAACCGCAGTTTGAGTGCTGATATGTTATTTTTGTTTAAAATTCTAAACAACGTTATTAATTGTCCCCCGTTATTAGCCAATGTGTACTTAAACACAATACATAGAACTCAACACACTGCATTTTTTATATTATTTTTCATAGGACTGATTATGCCCGTCATTTTCCCTTGGCGAGAAAGCTCAGCTCGTGCAATGACCTACTACTGGATCATTTCTGTCCAAACATTATAGTCCAGTCGTCAGAGATTTGACACCTAAAAATCATACAAACAAGCTGACTTTTGCTGAGAATGTAAATTTTGGGAACCCAAAAAAGATGTAAAAAAGTTTACAACTTTTACCCCCGGGCTTCCCCCTAAAAGCCTCCTCATAGGGGGGTAAAAATTGATTTACAAAGAATTTGTACGCTGTAGAAAAAAATGTTTCAAATAAAAAATGTAGCTGAGATAATTCAGAATAAAAATGTTAATTAGCACTTTTTATGTAGAATAACCCCTCTCTCAGAAACAACTCTTGAAGCGACCGGTGATTTTGAATATCAGTTGCGCGCAAAATCAACGTTTATTAAAATTTGTATCAACTTGACGGTAAAAATTGGATATCTTTTGATCAAAGTGTCCTATCAACAAAAATAAAAATGCATAGGTGAGGAGTGCAGCTTTTGTATGCAATTTTTGTCTTTTGCCGCGAATGAAGTCAATTTCTATAAATATGTTCAATAAATAAACGTTGCACGATTTTTGCCATTTTTTACGATTCTCGTGAGATTAATAAAATTTATCACTTTTATTGACCGGTCGTAGTGAAATTTTCATTTTTATAGACCAACTTCCAAACCTATAATATAAAATTTCAATTTTGAGTTGTGGAAACAAATATGAGGTATTTGAAATATGACTAAAAAACTAGGAATTTAAACTTTTACATTACAAACAATCGCACGTCACGCAAAATGCCATTAAGTAGACGGTTTTGGATGTAATTTGTAGCAGAAGGTAGATACTTTTCAAAAATGTGCTAGCGTAATTAAAAAAGAGTAGTTTTAAACGTTTTATATTAATTGTAATGTGAAAATTTAAGTTCAGCGTTTTTTAAGCATATTCCAAATGCTTCACATTTGTGACCAAAACTAAAATTTCATGCTATAGGTTTTGAAGATATGGAGGTGATCACCTTGTACAACAACTGCAACTTCTTATTAATAAAATAATCACCACGAACAGAATACCAGATGAATGGAGGAGAGCTATCATGGTGATATTCTTCAAAAAAGGAGATAAGACTCCAATAATTATCGAGCAATAAATCTATTAAATACAACACTCAAATTGACCACAAGAATAATAGCGACAAAAATAAACAAAAGAATATCTCTGCAAAAGGAACAGCAAGGATTTCGGACAGGTAGATCATGCACGGATGCAGTTTTTGTAATAAGACAAATAAAAGAAAAGTCGCTGGAATACAACAAACCAGCATATATGTGTCTGATAGATTTGAAGAAAGCGTTTGATAGAGTGAGAATTCGGGACGCGATACATTTATTATTTGAAAAGGGAATATCACTAGATTTAGTAAAAACCATTGAGAATATATATAAAGATAACATAGCTATGGTAAGATGTAAAGGAAAACTATCGCAACCTATCAAATATGAAACTGGCATTAGACAAGGAGATTCGCTGAGCCCATTAATATTGAATCACATAATGGATGAAATCATAAAGAAAGTTAAAAAAAGAAGAGGATATAGAATGGGAGAAAAGGAAATAAGGATAATATGCTACGCCGACGACGCCATAATCACAGCCGAAAATAAAGATGACCTACAAAGATTAATTAAAGAACTCGAAGATACGGCGCTCATATACAACATGGAGATCTCAACAGAGAAAACTAAAGCGATAGTAATATCAGCAGAACCGAGACGATGTAAACTAGTCGTAAATAACAAAATAATAGAACAAGTGATGGAAACTGAATACTTTTGAATAAAACTGTCAAGCTACGAAAAAGTGGAAGAAGAAGTATAAAAACAAGTGAACATGGCAAACAGAGTAGCAGAATGTCTCAACAACACAATCTGGAGAAACAAATACCTCACAACGGAAGCGAAAACCAGGATATATAAATCAACAATAAGACCGATAATAACGTACACAGCGGAAACAAGAGCAGATACGGCGAAAACACAAAGACTACTGGAAACAACAGAAATGAAAATCTTACGAAAAATAACAAACCAAACTCTAAGAGACAGAGTAAGAAGTGAAGAAATACGAGCGAGATGTGGTATAGAGGAAATAAACGCGTGGACCAAAAGAAGAAAAGTGGAATGGAATCAACACATCGAAAGAATGACAGAAAATAGAATAGTACGAATAGCAAGAGACAAATCGCCAAATGGAAGAAGATCATTGGGACGACCGAAGAATAGACGGTCAGACAACGTCAATTGAGGCTAAAAACCGAATTAAAACAGGCATTAAGCCTATTTATAAAGTAGGGAGAAGAAGAAGAAGGTTTTGAAGATTTTGCTCTAGTAATCTAAACTCCATAGTGGCCGGTTAATAAATTGGATAAATTGTATTGATCTCATAAGAATCAGAAAAAATGGCAAAAATCGCGCCACGGTTATTTATTTAACACATTTATAAAAATTGTGTTTATTGAATTTTTACCGTCGAGCTGATACAAATTTTATTGAACATTGATTTCGCGCGCGTAACTGACATTCATAATCGCCGATCGCTTCCTGCGTTGTTTCTGAGAGAACGGTTCATTCTACATAAAAAGTGCTAATTGACATTTTTGTTCTAAATAACCTCAGCTACACTTTTTATTTGTACCATTTTCTTCTATGGCGTATAGATTCTTAGTAAATCGATTTTTTCCGTTTCCCCCCTCTACGAGGGGGGTTTTAAGAGAAAGTCCAGGAGTAAAAGTGGTAAACTTTTTTGTATCTTTTTTAGCGTCCTAAAATTGACATTCTCGGCAAAATTCAACTTATTCGTATGATTTTAGAGGTTCAGTGGCATTTTCGTCTCTGGCGACTGGAGTATTAATGTTTTCAAAAGGCAACTTACGAGTCTAATTAATCTAAATATGTGATATTTTTTATCTTTTTTGATTTGATATAGTGTTTTGATGTACAAATTTTTATTATTAAATTGTTTCTTTTTGTTGTTGTTTTGATGTTTATTGTACATGATCTTTATTTTTTACTATTTTTTGGATTTTTTTATTGTAAATGGTTCTACCGTGAAAATAAATAAATAAATATTTACTTATTGAAATAAATGCCAAGTTAAAAAACATCAAAATAAATAATAATAATAATAATAAATAAATCAAATAAGTAAGTTTATGTTATACTAAATTTCTATATTTCAAGTCTTTCATATATTTTAGAGCATTAGCCCAGGATTAGTTCGTACTGAGTTTACCGAGGGATTTCCACAAGATGGAACTAAGGAGAAATTAGATGATATGCCAGACCTAAGGCCTGAAGATATTGCTGAAGGTGTTATCTATGCACTTGGTACAGGACCACATGTCAATGTAAGTTGGTTATTTCTAAAATTAACCATTTTTCTTATTAATCAATATGTACGAAACAATATGCAGAGTGTTATAAAATAAGTGCAACACAAATATTTTGTAATTTGGTAAGTTTTAAAAGGTAGTAATTGCACATTTTTTGACATACAAATAAGAATCTTATATTCATCATTGGCGTGCATACAGGTAATAATCTGAATTTTTTTAAAGAAAAAAATATTTCAAGATATTTCAAGTAAAAAGTCATTTTTGAATTTAAAAAAAAAAAAATAAAAAAATCGTATTGCGTGTTTTTCATTTTTGCCAAACATTATTAAGAGTTATCTAATATTCTAATACAACAATATTAACCCATAACAATCACAGAAAGTAAAACGAATAAAATTTTTAAAATAGGAGCAAGGCTAGAAACAGATTTTCAAAATGATCTGCGTTAGACGTGACACAAGATTCAACTCTTCGCCTCATTGATTGTCGTATTTGCGCAAATATTCCTTGAGTATTTCTTATTGCCTCTTAGCCCGCTATAATTCAGTTCCTCGGATCATCAACATTTTCGACGGAAGTGGAATAAACTAAGGACTTAAGAAAACCCCAAATGAAAAATATAGAGGATTTAAATCTGGTGATCGAGCAGGTCAATGTTTTGTAACTCGCCTGCCTATCCAATACATCCATAAGTGTTGTCTCAGCTATAGAGGAGTAGGAAAATTGTTGCAAATGGGATTTCCTACAATTTCTTTTTTACAAATGTTTTCGTGCGGTCGAGTTAATGGAAAAATAAAAGATAGGGGTATGCATAATTATGAAATTATCTCATTTATTATTAACTTTACGACATGAATGTACATAAATAAAAATGCAGATAATTTTATTTTATACATCTCTTTCATTTTTTGCAGAAATCATACAGCATGAAAGTATGCAGTAAGGCGCGAACGTAAGACGTGATTTTAATCTTTAACTTTTTTGCTAAATCTATATATATATATATATATATATATATATATATATATATATATATATATATATATATAGATAAAATTAAAAATCACTAAATAGACCATTTAAATAAATTTTCAAGATATCCTGGGAGAGTTGTTATGCTATGTAAAATTGAAAATAATATTGGTTTGCTCCTAATATATTTCAAAGTACAAAATATAATAATTGAAAAAATTCAACTAATAAACTATAAAAGATATTTCGAAGAAATGAAAATCCATTATCCTGGATGACCTGTAGTAAACAAAATTTAAGATATGCATAAATTATTTTCTTTGTAAAATATATTTGAGTGACGTGAGTGAGCTTAAGTAAAACGGGTTTTCCAAATAGACTTGTACAGTGAATAAGACAATAGAATAGAATATTTAGAAATTATATTTCTCCGTTAGTTCTTAAGAATTTGTAGAAACCGATTAGCATGTTAATAGTTTTTAGGAAATTTATAATTGTAGGTAAAATTGTTGTTTGTTATCTAAATGAACAGATGGGGATACGTATGACGAGCTTTGATTGGAGGAGATTGAAAAAAGTGGGATTGGTATGTAGGTTTTTAGAGGGAGAAAAGATAATCGGTTGTTTTCCAAGGGTGCAAGGCGAACAGTCGTTGTTCTCTGGTGGTTTTCAAGTGATAGTAAGCATTAGAAGTGAATGTTTGTGAGTTTTCTTGGAGTAAGTGTATCTGACAGAAGCTGATCCAGTAAAATATTGTAAGTTATACTTTTCTACTTATATATTCCAAGAGTCACTGTTCAGGCCGGAACGAGAGATTCAGTTTATCGAGAGGAGAAGAGGCTAGCATCTTTTGAACGATACGTGCATTTGAAGGAGATCATTAAAGACGAGAGGCTCGCAATAATTTGTTGTAAGATTGCTGATTACCTAGGGAACTGCTAAGAATAGATATTGTAGGCTACAAGGAACAAGGATTTGGACAACTCATCATCAGAGAGATAGTTTTTTACCATGCGTCAGTTTTTCTTTATTAACAAAGTTTTTTTTTAATTGCTTTAGAAAAGCTAGAAATATTTTGATCAGGAGATTTAGAACAACAATTTTGATTTGAAATTATAATTTATATTGTATATAACATTAATTTTTGAAGGTTCACGTACGTAGAACAAAATTTTGATAATCATTATATGAGATATTTTTTGGTATAGAGATATAACAAAAGAGATAAGATATTTGAGTGTGAATTTTATTTCAATATATAATGTTGTATCATATATGTTTTTATTATTCCGGTATTCCTTGGACCTTACCAATCATATGTAAAGAATAGATATTGAAGCACGAATATAACCATGAGATAAGAGAATTAAATAGTGTGATAATATCATAATTGCATCATTTAAATAAGTTTAATTAATTAATTAATTAGCTAATTAATTGCTTGGCGCACCTCTGACTTTTATTATCACATTAATATATATATATATATATATATATATATATATATATATATATATATATATATATATATATATATATATATATATATATTTCAGCAAAAAAGTTAAAGATTAAAATCACGTCTTACCTTGGGTTTTGTAGTCAAATACTGGCCTTTAAATAAAACCTTGCTTTCGAGTTTATTTAACTCTTTCTCAAAACATACTAAAAATTAAAACAAAAAACTACATTAGACAATGAAGTTGTTATATATTCAACAGGCTTACCCTTGTGAGGATTGTACTATAAAATTAGCAGAATTACTTAACATTTGACATTATATTATTTGATTTTCTTTTTCTTTCAGTCAAAACTTTAGTTTGGTTAGTATGGTTACCATGTCTGTTCTATTTTTAAATTCATTTTAGGTTAGTTTGACAGAGGAAGTGTCTATGTTTATGCAAACCTTCATTGCAAATTTTGACATAATATGTAAAAATGTTTCGTTTACACTTATAAAACAAGCAACGGAGTTTATATTACTAAGTAATTAAGAAGAGAAAAAAACCAAACACAAATAAACAATAAATTTTATCTTATTTGAACTTGAAATAATCCCTTTTTTGTGTAACTTTTAAAGAACTTTTATATAGTTGTTCTTTTCTTTAATAGAAGATTACTGTAATAGCACTAAGATTTTCAATGTCTTCTCTTTTGTTTAAGGTATTTTGTGTAGTTTTAATTAAACACATTTTTAGAAACAGTCTTTTGTTGTAATTTCTTTCCCTTATCAATATTTTTGCTTGATCATAGTTAGGCGTGTGGCCCATCCTAATAGAATGTTCACTTAATGCACAGGCTTGTACTTTATTCAGATTAATGTCACTCTTGTGCGATGTTAATCTTCCGGACAAATTTCTGGATGTTTCTCCAATATATATTCTATTGCAATTATTACAGGGTAGAGAGTATATTCCATTGGAGCTTTCTTTAATATTTAAGGGTGTTTTGTGTGTAATTTCGATATTGTTTTTATATTTCTGGTTCCAATTTTGATATTAGGTACTTCTCTAAATGTATTTAATAGTCTATTTGTTAAACTTGGAATATATGGTAAAGAGTGGTACAATGTATTTTGGTTGTTTGTTGAAACTTCTGTTTGATTTGTTGTTATGACTTGTGAGACATCAAAAGTAAGTCTATTTAGAAAGTTCGCTGGGAATGAATTCTCTAACATGATCGTTTTTAGTTTTTTAAGACCGGCGGTTCTATATTCAGGATGTGACAAAGTTATTTTTCATATTTAATACTAGGTTGGTCTTAATCGTAGATGGATGTGCTAAAAAGTAATTAATAAACCTGTTGCTACATTTTTTTTATGTGCGTTTTTACTGTTTTTAGAGCGTTGTTTGAATCACGGTGTAACAGTATATGTAGAAATGGTATTGTTCCATATTAATTCTTGCACTCCCAAAAGACAAAATAATGGACATAGTACACACATTTAATAGTCACTGTCCAGACTTGCAATTTACGGTAGAATTAGAAAACAACTGCATACCATTAAGGACTTAAATTGTTGCAATTACGATTTCCTATAATTTCTTCTTTGCAATTTTTTTTTTCGTGAGGTTGATATTTTCCGAGTTAAGGGGGAAATAGTGACTAAGTATAATTATTGAATTATCTCGTTTATTATTACCTTTACGACATAAAAGTGCGTTAACAAAAATAAAGAGAATTCTATTATACACAATTTTTATTTGTTTGATTTTTGTGCTAGAATCAACATTTAAGGTCCTAAGCCTAACGAACTCTAGACACCAAACTCAGCAAGATAAACGGGAACGAACCAACCACCCTTAATATTGATTTTAGCAAAAAAATTAAAGAGATCAAAATTTTATAAAACATAATTCTCTTCATTTTTGCTTCGGTACATTCATGTTGTAAAGTTAATATTAAACGAGATAATTAAATAATTATTTTTCTCCTCCCCTTCCACTATTTTTCCCCTTTACTCGGAAAATATCGACCGCACGATAAAATTTACAAAAAAAATTGTTGGAAATCGCATTTTTGCAACAATTTAAGTGCCTAGCCTTTTTGCCTAAAAAATTAAAATGGCTGAGATATTAAGCAAAAACAGTTTAAAACTGTTTAAAATCAAGATAAAGATTAAAGCAAAAGTGAAATTCTGTCTCGATTTTAAATTTATACTAACATCCTGAAGGATAGAATAATAAAATTTGGAGTAGCTCGCCATGCAAGTTTCTGTAAAAAGTACGCCTGGATTAAAGCCAAAGAAGACCTGATGGGAGATGACTAGATACGATATGTCCGTAGATGAGTTTAGTATTGTTAACGAGAATGATGTTTGGCTTTCGTCATTAATTTTTGACCGCAGCTTCTGATCTAAATAATGAAATGTTCAATAAATATTTTAATTTTAAATGTAACGTACGTTTCACAGGCGATTTCAAGATTAAATGGCTGCAAAAAATGGGATTCAGAAAAGTGTGCCTGAATATGCTTATTTATTTGCACATATGTATTTGTAAATATATTTATTATTCTACAAAATGAATTATTTATTTTAGGTTTCGGAGCTTACCATCCGTCCGGTGGGCAATGTGTTTTAAGTATAGGTATTTCACTAATTCAAAATATTTCTAAACTTTTCGACTACACTAATATCCGCATAGTTATTATTTCAAATATTTATTTAGTTTAGCAAGAAGGACCAAGTTATTTATTATGTATTTCAAAATATCGTTATATACAATTTTTAAAGTAAATAAAATAAGTTCGATATTTATTTTTCTGCATTTTTTATTTTTTACTCATATTCCTGATGACCATATTTTTGTCAACAATTTTAAATATGACATTATCTCTAATTTTCAGTCTCTAATCTTACGTTGGTTCCACACATGGGGGCCAACGTGGGCCCCAACACCGTTCGTCCAATGTGTGTACCGATAAAACTGTGTTGGAGCCAATGTTGGCCCCAACGTTTTTATGAGTAGCTCCAACGTTGGGAGTTTTCCGTGAGCTGTCGGTTTTTGCGCATACATCAAAGGGATTGGCACCAATACTGGTGTTGCCGTTGATGCCAACCACACATTGGTGCTATAGCAGTGTTCCAATCGACGTATAATTATGCTATTTGCGCATTATTTAATTGTTGTAAAGCAAAAGAAAATAAACCAATCACAAGCCACAGTTTATAAAAAACAGCATTCTTTTAAGAAAATAAGAATTACTTTATCGAAGAAAATTTCCATTCCATGACGTCATTAAAAAACAAATTTACAACATGTAAAAAATCGATCTTCGGCCACCTGAGCCACTTCCGTTGAATTGTTTAGGATTAACACTCCAGTACAAGTCGGTAATCTATCAGAACGGGGTTTAGCTCAATAGGCTATTTCTTACATAAATAAATAATATACCTATCTGTTTTTTTTTTTCAGTACCTTTCAGGTACTCAAAAGAAATGTACTTATCTAAATATTTTACAAAAGTATATGCTTATAATTCTGAAATATAGATCATTTTGTCCTAATAGACCACCGTCGTGTGGTCATGTAATTTTAAAATATGTACTTCCATATATCGGCTGTGGATTAAAGTCACGTTTGATGTAGAATATAGCCAAAATAGAAGGCTAAGAAAGGCTATAGCGGGATAAGATGGTCAAAATTGCACCATGCTCGATTCAGTTTTGGGTCTGGCCATTCGAAAGGACATAATTAAAAACTCACTCAGTTAAATTTTCAAGTTCTTAAGTGCCTCTGGGGGTTCGCTATGGGAAAAAACGTATTTAAAAAAAATTATTTTTTTTAGACGATGTATTGCTGCAAAAAATCTGAAAAAATTCACGAAAGCGTATTTTAATAATACAAAACTGCCTGATTTTTTTCAGGTTTTGAGCTTGAAAATTGAGCCCAGGAAAAATATTTGAAATTTTCAGTAATATTTTAGGTTATGTTGGAAATTTTTGGCCAACTTTAAAACAATGTTTTTTTATAGGTTTTTTCCCGTTCTTTCGAATGGCATAGGTATTATTATTATTTTCAACGTGCAAAATGCCTAAAAATCGAAAAACTGCCTTTTTTGGCATTTTTCTGAAGTTTTTGACTCATAACTTCAAAAACATACACATAAATTATTGATAATTCATATTTTTATATGTATTCTTATCTTTATAATCGCAATAAGCTATTAAAACTATTATTTTTTTCCTACAGCATGCTCTAAAAACCGAAAAACCCCGTTTTTTCGGCGTTGTTTTTAAGCTTTCGCTATATAACCTCTAAATTCAGTGTCTAAATGAATGATAATTTACATTTTCACATGCATCTTTCCCTCTACAATCATAATCAGCTATTCAAAGCATTAGTTTTATCTCACAACATTCTCAAAAACCGAAAAACCCCATTTTCTCCATGTTTTTACTACATAACCTCAAAAGACTCTGAAAAATGAACCATATTTTTGATATCTTTTAAATAATTATTACAGCTGATCGTACGCAGGAAAACAAAATTTTTTTTAGAGGTAAATAAAATTCATATATTTACTAATTAACAATCTATATTTACAACATTCGATTTAATCTAGATACATTGAATGACAGAATAATTACATTTTATTAATCTTCCTCACTATCCTCGTCGATTACCGGATCAATCTCCGTTTCACCGAATATTTCTGGAAGAAATTTAGCTGGTCTAATAATATCCGATTTGTACCTAGCATTGCTTAAATATTATATAATAGCAGCAACATGTGAGCAGGATCCAACAGTTCTCAATCCATTAGCACAATCGCACGAGTAAAATTGCATTGTAGAAAATAGATTCTGGCTTATACTCAATGTAACATTTATAAATTTTTTTTTTGATATGTCTGGATTGTATCAAAACCTTGATAATATTCGGTTTCATTCGCATGCATTCTTAATTAATTTCGTTTCTATCGTCCAATAACTCAACAATAACAATAACGTAGCTAGGTAACATACAGCTTGACCTAACTGGTACGTACCCGAAAAGAATATTTTGAGATCTCTCTCGGTCATCTCTGGAAAATCAAGAATTTCTCGCGATGTTATCTTGGTTGTCGTCGTACTTCGTCTAGACCACCTTGCTGTTTCAGCTTCTTTAGCCAATGTGTTATCCACTTTACTCTAATTCAACATTCTCTGTATTATTAATTTTTTTAATTCTTCATCTTCTTCTTCATCGCTCTTCTTCTTCTTCTTAGCCTTCTGTCGTCCATGTTTGGATATAGGCCTCTCCCAACTCCTTCCATCGGTCTCTATCCTGAGCAACATATTTCCAATTTGTTCCGGCTATTCTTTTAATGTCATCAACCCATTTCATCTGTGGTCTTCCTCTTGGTAGTTGACTTTCGTCAGGTCTCCTTCTTCAACGTTATATAATCTTTTTTCATAACGGTTAGAATAGCTTCTACTACCCATCTTAGTTTCGTAACATAACGAGATTCATTAGCTTCAGCTGTGGATAAACTTGGTCTTTTTCCTTTTAATGCAGGCATCAGAACCTTGAAGCCAAGATCTTGTAAATAGGATACGACGTCTCTAAAGCCCCTATATACAATACAAACATCACCTTTTTTCATAAGTGACCTTATTCCATTTGGATCTTCCAGAACCTTCTTCATGAAGCTTGCATCATTTTCTGTAGCTAAGAATGGACCGGGTAGATATACAACAAACCCGTCTATTGTGCAGATGGTAAACGGCTTGCACAACGGTTTTATCTTCTGTCCCGAATATGATTTTCTTTGATACCAATTATTTCTACTTTTTTATTGAGCTAAATAAGCTCCATCGAAAATTAATGTGAGCTGATCATCCGTCAAATTAAATAACGTTATGGCATAAACAGAAGTATGGTTACGGATTAAGTCGTCTCTCACGACTTTTTACTCCAAAATATTGTGGCAATACATCTCTCTCGAATGAATTGATTACAGACTCGCAAAAATCAGATACTTTGATCTCATTATCTATCCCGAAAACTGATGAAATAAAATTATTTGATGATCGAGTTCTTAATTTAACAATAATACTGTTTATTTTTGCCTGTTATTTTATACACGACACAATTCTGCTGTCAAATTCAAAATGAATTCAAAATAAACACAAAAACAGAGAGCCATTGAACATTTGAGGAAAAGTCCCGCCGAAAAGATAAAGGCCCTAACACGCAAACTGACTAAGAGCGATAAAGAGGATATGGCCCTGCACACGCAAAAGCACTAAGAGCGATATAGAATGAAAGCCCGATTATAACAGATATACATGGCGTTGGTACTTGTGCCGCGTAATGTCAACTACCGTGCGGCGCAACTACCAACGCCATGTTTTCTGTTACAATCAGGCTCCCTGGATATACGGGATGTAAGGCTAAGACATGAACGCCAAAACAGTTAAGTAAATATAAAATATAAAATAAAAGAAAAATGTTATAAGCATGGGTATAACGCTCTTGTATCTAAGCGGAAGAGTAAGGCATGGACGAGCTTATGAATGTATATAACAAGGATCTCAAAAGTCATGGAAATATATAGATATGCGTCTGTGTATCAATGTATGTACATTGTGATATAATATCACGTATATAGATATATTGGCTAGCTTAAAATTCCACAACTTTTGAGTGTACAAGTGCGTTCTAATTCACGATTCATTTTTCGGAATCTTTTGAGGTTATGTAGTAAAAACATGGAGAAAACGGGGTTTTTCGGTTTTTGGAGCATGCTGTAGGAAAAAATAATAGTTTTAATAGCTTATCTCGATTGTAAAGATATATAAGAATACGTATAAAAATATGAATTATCATTAATTTATGTGTATGTTGTTGAGGTTATAAGTCAAAAACTTCAGAAAAATGCCAAAAAAAGCAGTTTTTTCGATTTTTAGGCATTTTTCATGTTGAAAATGATAAAAATACCTATGCCATTCGAAAGAACGGGAAAAAACCCATAAAAAAACATTATTTTAAAGTTAGCCAAAAATTTCCGACATAACCTAAAATATTACTGAAAATTTCAAATATTTTTCCTGGGCTCAATTTTCAAGCTAAAACTCTGAAAAAAATCAAGCAGTTTTGTATTATTTAAATACGCTTTCAAAAATTTTTTCAGATTTTTTGCAGCAATACAGCGTCTAAAAAAATTATTTTTTTTAAATACGTTTTTTCCCATAGCGAACCCCCAGAGGCACTTAGAAACTTGAAAATTTAACTGAGTGAGTTTTTAACTATGTCCTTTCGAATGGCCAGACCCAAAACTAAATCGAGCATGGTGCAATTTTGACTATCTTATCCCGCTATAGCCTTTGGGAATTGGGTTATTAAAAGAGTAAATGGGATTCAGAGCCTTGGCGATATTTCCCCGCCAAAAGAAGAGATCAAGTGACAATAACTCGTCTTAGATGAGGTTATACCAGTGCTACCCATAGGTTTTTAATTACAAAAGATTCCGAACCGAAATGTGAGCTGTGTAACTTCAAACTCTTGGTGAAACATATTATTTATAGACTGACCAGTTTTTTCCGTGGCAAGAAGCAACTACGGTATCACATTAAATCTAGAGAAAGCACATGGTGCAAATTGTTTCTTCACAAATATGCTAAATTACTTAATGGCTATTAATTTCGTACATATCTAATATTTAATATTATAAAGATTTGCTTCTCGCTAATAACCTTCAGGTTGATGCGAATGTATAAATAAAAAAATATTTAAATGACACAAATAAGGCACATTTTATATATTTATTCTCTATTAACCTAGAGCAAGTAAATTTCATTTAAAGCTGTAGAGCTAAGAGTATAATTGAACAATTTTAATATATATTATTTAGTTATAAAAATTTTATATCTACACATAAATGAACAACACACATATCAGTTAAGATTTATCTACCAAGTTTAACTTCCTCTTCTCGTTTAAACGGTTCTGTTGCGGGTCTGTTAAGTATACCAGTTCCGAGAGCATGAAGCACTGCATCATGGACTGTGGGGAAAATCATAAAAATTGGTTCTTTCTTTTCCACTATATTATATCTGACAAATGTTTCAAATACAGGACCTAGAATTAGTTATAATAATTTATTATTCCATTATTATACAAGTCTTTCAGTATGATATATAATATTCTCTGAATCAAAAAATTAAAATATACATATACATTTTTACATAACCAACTAAGTTAACTGTATCAACTCTACTTCACAAATCGCGCTATTAAAATTGGCAACGTTGCAATAACGGTTGCGGTAGACCGATCTGCCGTGAGTTGATCGTGAGCTATTTGGCAAATTTAGATTTCTCTGCGGCACTGTCACATAATTTAAATGATTATGTATTTCCCTAATTACATTTCTCCATAAGTTGCTTTCTTAGGTCATATCAATCCCATTTACCGATATGTCCTGCCTAAGCGTCTCCCCTTAGGAATTTTTGATCTTCCTCTCCTACTCCTTACAGGATCCCTCAGATTAGCAATTGTACCTATGCTCTTTCATTTTGGCAACCCCCTCTCATTTGGTGCCACCTCTAGACTTCCCCTTATATACTCATTTCTAATTTTATCCTTTTTTGTCCAGTCATCCATACAAGCATTATCATTTCCGCTACATACATTTTTGTTGATACTCTCTTTTTTACCTGCTCAAAATTCAGTTCCTTACGTCATAACTGGTCTTATGACTGGTTATTTTTTGTCAAACAACATACCACTCGCTTCCATCCACTGTATCTGTCTAACCAAATTCTACTGCATGCATCTCCATATATTTCCCCATTACTCTGTAATACCGATCCTAGGGACTTAAAACAATTACTTTTTACAATCATTTCACCATCCAAAGATATCAATTTATTTGTAGCATTTCCGTCATTAAATGACGATTTCAAATACTCTGTTTTTGCCCTACTAAATTTTAAACCGTTTTCCTCAAGAGTCTATCTTCACTGTTCCAGTTTTTGTTTTAAGTCGTTTTCACTATTTTCTACTAATACTACATCATCAGCGTACACCAGAGAATGTTACCCTGTAGTTTCGCTGTTGTCTGATCCAAAATTATTGAGAATAAATAAGGAAGAAGCACCAGCTTTGGTACAATCCTACTTTCACATGAAATTTACCAGTCTCGCCCACACCTGTCCTAACACTAGTTGATACTCCCTCATACATGTCTCACAATATTTTCATATTCACCGTGGAGTCCTTTCTCATTGAGTTCCCACCACAAAATCTCTTGAGAAACTCTATCATATGCTTTCTTAAGATCAATGAATACTATTTGCGCGTTTGCTTCTTTATTCCTCTATTTTTCCATCAACTGTCTTAGAATGAAAATTGCATCTGTTGTGGAACTGCCTAGCATAAAGCCAAAATGATTATCAGATATTTTGATTTTTTCACGTATCGTCTATTAATTTCTCCCTCCCATATTTTCATGGTGTGACTAACTAGTTTTATGGCCCTGTAGTATGTACATTGTTATAAATCTTCCTTGTTTTTGTAAACAGGTACTAATATACTGCTTCTATATTCATCTGTCATTTGTGCAACTTCCATAATTCTATTAAATAAACCTGGTGACCACCTTGTTCCTGTATCTCTTAATGCTCTCCACACTTCTCCAAGAATATCATCTGGTTTAACTGATTTTTCTTTCTTTATTTTTTGAAATGCTTGAACCACTTCAACGTTTGCAATTTTGGTGACCATTGATGTTACTGTCTCTGTTAACTCAACGGGTTGTCTGTCACATTCCTTATTTAATAAACTGTCAAAGTACTTTTTCCATCTCAATTTGACATCTTTTTCGTTTGTTTGTTGTAAGTGTTTAATCTTTTTATATACATTATAGATATTTATTAATAACTCCTAAACCCTGTTATCAAGGTGCTTTATCTTACTTACGGTCATTATTGCAAAAATTATTAATATTAGGTAAATAAATAGGGCAAAAAATTATTTTTTTCAATTATCTCTACAAACTATAAATAGATTTGAACTTGTGAAAGTTTACACAATAATTTTTTAACGCAAAAATTGCTCCTAGTATAAAAAAATGCTACAGCTAAAAACATAAATTTTGAACTTTGACCTTTATTTATAAAAAAAAAAAACAAGGTCGAAATGTCATTATCTGGATACTTATTTTTCATTAATTATGTTCCCCTATGACTTAAACTGAGCAGATAGCTGTAATATTTTTTTCGCCTATATATTTTTCAAGATTGGTGTAGAGCAATATTGACTGCTACACTTTGATGGCTTCTTATTTATTAATTATTAGTGCTACTCCTTTTTTATTTCGCGGCCATTCAATACGTATTCGGCTGGTTGAGGATTTTTTCCTGCTACCTAGTCTACTCTTTTACCATCCATTTAGGTTTTCAATTTCGCATATTCTTCTAATGCCTCTACGCCTTTCTTTATTTACACTTTTATATTTATTTTGCTTAGTACTTTCGTATGTCCGACGTTAGTCGATATCGACGAAGTCGTTATGTCCAACGTTAGTTTTGTTTTCGAAGTTTCTAGTCGTGTTTCGCCTTTGTACGTCATCATTGTTCAAAAAGATGTTTTTTTTTTCTGTTCTATTTATATCTAATTTATTTTTTTTATGCATTTTGATTTTTATGCACAGGGTGTAACGATCCAACGCAATAATTTTTATGCACCCCTGTATGTCTGGTACTTTATAAAGTATGTGTCGTAATTAAAATTGTGCTGATTGTCGATTCCTGAGAGATGACACAAGCGTTTTATGGAACCTCTTTTTTGTTGATTGGTCGAGTTTTATCGAACGATTTAAGCTGTGGCATAATTCGGACAGGGATAAGCTTCCTTCATGTAAAATAGCGCGCCATTCCATTTCTAACCGCACAGTGAGAATTATTTGTGATGTGTTTTCCCAAAATGTCCATGACGTTAGCCATTATAATTTTTTTATAGGCCATATTTTACCGTTTTAGTGTGAATAGGGTACTAATAACTTTTTCTTTCACTTCTTTACAGTAGAAAAAAATAGAAATCTCTCCTTCCAAATATTAGACTGCTTGTTTGTCTTCTTGTACTATTGGTCATCCAGTTTTAATTTTTTGTCTGTCTTGCAATAAATACAAGCAGTCATAATATCTAGTTGATGGTCTAGTTCCTTCTGATGGACTTTGGAGGATAGTGGATAATCTTGGAGCACTGATGTAGGATTAAATACGACACTACCTAGGACTTCATAAGGACGAGGCGGTTCTTTAGGATTGTCTGGTTGGTACTGTAATTGTTAGTATGTTTTAAACCTGTTATGCAGGGTGTATGCAGAAACTCCGTTTGGGATATTCATAATTCTGTATTTTTGTGCACATAATAATAATATTTTATTAACAAAAGTTTGTTTGTGTTGATTAGGTATTATTGTAATTGTCAAATTTATACTTTAATGCATTTATTATTTCAAATATTGTTTATAATTTCAAATTTAAAAGGGTGTATATGATATACCGAAATCTACCGATTTTTGCCGAAGGTATCTACCAATTTGGTAACAGCTCCACGGAACATTACTGGCCGAGCTAACACTCTTGCATTTGCTTCTTATTATAATGCCATAAGCTGAGATTAAAGTAGTGTTTCTAACCATGTATACAAACAAAGAAAAGAAAAGATAAGCAATCCCGACACAATCAACTATTAGTCATATTATGAAAAAATTTGAATCGTTTGGTTCAAATTTTCGTTTCGTTTCAAAGAATTCGTTTGGCTAGCACGAGAGGAAACAGTCAAGGAAGTTCAGCAAAATAGGGAAATCGATGTTTGTAGTTTTGCTGAAACTAGGGATCCTTGTTCAAGCAAAACTATTGCTGAACGAGTTGACATAAATGATAGAACTTTCAGGAATATTTTGTAACGAAACTGTTACCGTTGTTTTAAAGTTTCAACTACTCAAGAATTGTTAGCCAAGGACAATTTCAAAAGAATGGAAGTTTGTGAACTCATAATGGATAAAAAAATAGAAATCAATATTTTTTAAAAAACGTTTTGTTTACCGATGAGCCGACAGTTTTATTATATCCGAAACATAAACCTTCCGTCGTACGATATTGGTTTCGGCATATTAAACACAAGTAATCCAGTAGGAACGTAATATCATAAAAAAATAATGTTTAAACAGGTATTTTGGGGGATTATATCGTCGGTCCATTTTTATTGACGGATATTTAACGGATAACAAATATTTTGAATTGTTGCAAAATCAAATTATTCTGGAAGTTCAATTACTTTCAGTCAACTTTGACGATATTTGGCTTCAGCAAGACGGCTGTTCTGCTTACAATACACATATAATTTGTACATATTCTTCGTTTGTATACATGGTTAGCAACACTACTTTAATTTCAGCTTTAATATCCCAAACGAAATTTCAGGAAAAATCGGTACACGGAACAACACTGTCGGCGTGCCACATACGCTACTACGAACCGCAAAGGAGAGGCAATCCAGTGAAACAAATAAATTAGTTATAGAATGAAATTTACATTCTCTAATTGCAAATCAGGGAATCCTGATATTAAAATTTTCCAAATTCTATATTATATATGTACATATTGGTCGCATTTCCAAATTCCAAAAATTTCCAAATTCTATATTATGTACAAATTGGTCGCATTGCTCCTGTGGTAATCCTTTCCCAAGTTAACATGCTCCTTTTCTAACTTGGCTGCACCAT
The DNA here is from genome assembly GCF_040954645.1 of Diabrotica undecimpunctata. Lineage (NCBI taxonomy): Eukaryota > Metazoa > Arthropoda > Insecta > Coleoptera > Chrysomelidae > Diabrotica > Diabrotica undecimpunctata. The sequence goes on from NC_092805.1 coordinate 109,086,149, forward strand.
ACTGAAGACGACCAATAGTCAGAAATACGTATATACGGTTGCCTTCCATCGATATACCTTTTTTGGTTTTCTGTTTTGCGAGACATGCCATTACATTTTACTTAGATATATATATATATTAAAAGTGAAACTGGAACAAACCATGAAGTGGAAATATCCAGGAGTGGCTAGTATACCTGTTGAATACAAAGCACGTGGTGTTCGTGTGTATTAAGGTATAAAAAATGCTTATTACAAGCTTAAATTTTTATTTTAAGAAGATCTTTTCGGAATTAAATCATTCCATCATCAGTTAACTAAAAGAGAGAGTAAAAATACCAATATTAAAAAACACAAGTTAAAATTTAAATATATAGAAATAACACGTTGGTTTTTTACTACTTACATAAAAAGTTGTTAAAAAACATTGTATGGCCACTTAAAAAAACTTTCGAAGGACATCCGTATTAAAATATAATCCTCATGGTTTTATCAAGGTAAATGCAATAGACTTAACTTATTGATTATTAAAACTGAAGATGGGGGCATCTTACATGACCCCCTGTAGCTGGTGAAGTTTTTTCGACTTACATTACCTCTGATCTGTTCTGGAGTCTTGGGCTAACTGATATAAAGATGGTATGAAAAATCAGTTAGTACCCATCAATGTCAAGTGGAATGATGTAGTAGGAGCAAAAGTCATTGTGCTTAAGTTTGTGAATAGGCAGTTACTTACTACTACACTACACACACTACATTACTACACACAAAACACAATACTTCACTAAAAACTGCCTATTCACAAACTTAAGCACAATGACTTTTGCTCCTACTACATCATTCCACTTGACATTGATGGGTACTAACTGATTTTTCATACCATCTTTATATCAGTTAGCCCAAGACTCCAGAACAGATCAGAGGTAATGTAAGTCGAAAAAACTTCACCAGCTACAGGGGGTCATGTAAGATGCCCCCATCTTCAGTTTTAATAATCAATAAGTTAAGTCTATTGCATTTACCTTGATAAAACCATGAGGATTATATTTTAATACGGATGTCCTTCGAAAGTTTTTTTAAGTGGCCATACAATGTTTTTTAA